>NW_026067975.1:3951300-3969235 GCF_014885135.2 Alexandromys fortis | reverse complement strand
GAGAGAGAGAGAGAGAGAGAGAGAGAGAGAGAGAGAGAGAGAGAGAGAGAGAGAGAGAGAACTAGCATGCAGGCTGTAAAGAAGGTGGAGATCCACTTGCCTTGGAAGTGGGGAATTGGGAGTGGCCCTGGCTTGCCTCTTAAAGGGACAGGGTGACAGGCCAAGCCAGCAGATTACAACACTATTAGTGACGTTTCTTATTGCTGTGATAAAATACTTGACAAGCAACAACTTAGGGAAGGGTCATGTGACATTAACATCGACACACCCCACATAGGAAACCAACAACAGACCAAGGATAGCACCAAAGTCCAACTTGGTGAACCAAGGTGCTTTACTGGGGTTACTTACAGAAACAAAGTAATTCAAAGATAGTCACATCATCATGAACTCACCACAGCTCATGAAAACTGGGAACCTGGAGCTCACTGCACCACCCATAGGCAGCTCGACAAGCTGGGGAGGGTCTCCTCTCCATATAGCTCAGTTGGGCTGGTCCCTGATCCTTCCAGGCTGCTCAGCTACTCTGAGAATCTGAGTGAGCCCAGCCCGCTTGAGCAGATCCCTTAGTATGTCTTACTGCATATAAATGCTTGGGGATGGAGAATCTTAGTCTGCTTCGTTTCAGGGACATCCTGTGTCTCTGAGCTGTTTACTTCTGGGCTTAAAGAGCTTCTCCTTATGATGGGATGTTTTACTTCCTGTAGGTGTAATTTTCTGTCCCGCCAGCCAGCTCGCAAAGAACGACACAGAGATTTTACTATTAATTATAAATGCTAGGCTGAGAGCTTAGGCTTGTTTCTAGCTAGCTTTTATGACTTAAATCAACCCATTTCTGTGAATTTACTTGCTGCCACGTGGCTCATGGCTTGTTACCTCATCTTGCACGTCCTGCTTCCCCTGCATCTGGCTGGTGATTCCACCCCTCTTCATCCCGGAGAGCTTTTGTCCTGTCTGCAAGTCCCACCTAACCTTCTCCTGCCTAGCCTTTGGCCATTTAATTCTTTATTAAACCAATGAGAACAACACATCTTCTCGGTGTACAAAATAATTATTCCATAACAACCTCCTCTGACAACATCCTGCTGGTTCACCTCCCTTTTAACATCCCGTGCACCCATGAGCTTCCGCACTTAGAAAAATGAGCCTCTGATCAAGGTTTCAATCTTGGGGTAAAATGCTGCACATTCTGAGGCTCTACAATCCACCATGGGGGGTAGGGGGGATGAATAGTGGCAGGAGCAGGAGACTGCTGGCTGGCCACACTGCATTCACAGTCAGGAAGTAGAAAGGGAAGAAGTATCCATTCCCACCTGACCCCCATACTAGGAACCCTCAAGATCAGTCCCCAGGGGTAGCTCACTTCCTTCTGCAAGGCTTCAGTTTGTACAACCTTCTCATCTAGTGCTGCCAGCTTGGTGACCAAGTGTTCTCACACGAGCCTCCAGGAGACGTGACTTTAAAACCACAGAACTGACCATGCAAAGCCCAGCCCCATTCCAGTGAGTGCCATGAAGGAGGTAAATTTACATAGTCCAGTAGGTGAGGTGACAAAGTTTACAGCAGAATTTCATTCACCAAAAAACCAGCAGAACCATCCATAGTCTGTGTCTGGGAAGCCACCTTGAAAGTGACCCAGATCTGAGAGCATTGGACTCCCCAGTTTGGGGGTGCCATGGAAACTGGGTCTTGGATGAGAAAGTAGTCAAAGAAACCCAGAGAACTACGTAAGGACAGACCTTAGTGTTCAGGTTGGCTCTGCTGGCAGTGGCCGTGTAGTAATTGCCCCTTAGCTAGGAAAACAGGAGGAGCTATTGTTTTGTTTTTTCTTTTCCTTTTCTTTCTTTCCTTTTTTCTTTTTTTAAACCCTCAGTGGATGACGTAAGCCATTGGATTTTCTTTCAGTAAAAACATCTTAAGTTGCTAGGGAGGAATTTTCTTGCCTGCACCTGACACCCCTGATGTCTATCATGATCCATTATTGGTTGCTTTACAAAATGCGGTATTCTTCATTTGCTCCAGATGAAGGAGTGTGCAAACACACAGATACACCGAGGCACTTGAGATAAGCAAGAAATATTTTTGGGACTCCAGAGTCTACCAGAAAGAAAGGGAATTTATTAGAGCGGCTTGCAGCCCGTGGTCCTGCTAGTCCAACAATGGCTGCCTACCAACCACAAACCCAAGAACCCAGTGGTTGTTCAGTCTATGAGGCTGGATGCCTCAGCTGGTCCTGACGAATTAGGCTCTATGTCAGTGGAGGAACGCGCTTGCCAGACAAAGTGAGGGCGAGCAGGCAAAGAGAGCAAGCTTCCTTCTTCCATGTCATTGATATGGGCTGCCAGCAGAAGGGGTGGCCCAGATGAAAGGTGGATCCTCCCACCTTGGTGATGTGGATTAAAAGTGAGTCTTCTCATTTCAAATGATTTAATTAAGAAAAAAATCCTTCACGGCTTGGGTTTTAGTTAATTCCAGATGTAGTCAAGCTGATAACCAAGAATAGCCATCACATGCATCCTTTCAAATTTTTAAAATACTATATCCTGGAGTGGAAGACAAGAGCTGGGTAGTGTTTGCTGGAGGTCAATGTGTGTGCAACGTGTGTTCTGTTCTTTCACTTTAAGCTTCCAACCACGTGTGATAAGAGGTACCTCAGAAACTTGCAACACGACCAAGGCAATGATTCACTGAAATTTCTTAGGTTTTGTAGCATTCCCCCCACTGCCCGCCCCTGCATCTTTATGTATCTTATTCTTTTATCTGCGAGCTCCTTCTTGTATTAAATGCAGCATTTCACATATAGTGAGAAATGATGTTCGAAAATGCTCAGCAAATACAGTCATGCCATTTGTTACAGAAAAAAATTAGCCTTGCAGCCCAATTAAGCGGCTACTTTGTATTCAGTCTGCACGCTATGGCAATGGTTTTTCATTTTCTTCCAGACCTCTACAGCATAGCAATCTCGATGTCTCATCAAGCTTGTTAAAAGAAGAAATTACCTGTCTGCGTAGTCTGTGCATGTATAAGTCTTTTGTTTTGTAAAATGACAGTGGCTGTGATTACTATCTACGAATCACTCAAGTGACGGCGTATAATTAACCGTCATTTCTACACGGTACCCACAAAGCTTCCCACCTGAGTTTAACCACTTGTTACCATTTGTCTTGTGGTTTGTTCTTCTCCTCATCATTTGTAACCTGCCATTTAGGAAGGTTTGCTCAGGCTGTGTTTTTCCCACCATCCAGAGACCTCATGCCTTGACAGGTCTTAGTGGTGCACGCTGACATGTGTATTGAGTCTTACTATAGTCCAGGCCCTGTGCAGCTTAGGTGCTGGCTGGGACCCAGCCAATTAGAATTTCCTTGGTTCTTCACATGAGCCCTTGGGTTTTTACATGAAAGTCTGTATGATTGCAACAAAAGCCCCAACAATCCTAAAGACTAAGGAAGATTGTTTCTCTTATCTCATGGTCCAGAATGAACAGAGCTTCTCTGCTTCACATGGCCATTCAGGGATACAGCTTCTCTCCTCCTGGCTTGCAATCTGTCTTGGCTCCCGGACCTTGCTCTGTTACTAGTTTCATTTCATGGAGGTGGAGAAGCAAGGAGGAGGCTGATGGACAGTTTCTTAAGCTCCAGGCCTGAGCTTCTGTATACAATTCACAGGTTGCACCCAGATGCCAGCAGACTTAAGAAGTGGTATTCCCTGGCTACAAGTGTCCAGACACAACCTCATTTTTAGGGAGGAGGGAAAAGTGGACATGACTTAAAAACAAAGCAATGACAACAATAAAAACCTTGTAGTTAGGATTCTGTTGTCATGATAAAGCATGGATCCAAACCAACGTGGGGAGGAAGTGTTATTTTAGTTTACAGGTTATAGTCCACCATCAAGGGAAGCCAAGGCAGAGAAGCTCAAGGCAGGAAGCTGGAGGCAGAAGCTGAAACAGAAACCATGGAGAAATCCTTACTGACTTTCTCTCAGGATCACATTCAGCTATCTTTTTTTATACAGCCTAGACCAACCTGCCCAAGCACAGGACTGCCCACAGTGAGCTGAGCAATCGCACATCAATCTGCAATCAATAAAATGCTCCACAGATAAACCCACAGGCCAATCTGATGCAGGTAATTTCTGAATTGAGGGTCCCCTCTCCAGGGGTGTCAAGTTGACAGCTAAGACTAGCTAGCACAACCAGTAAGGGCTTGCCTCAGTTCTCCTGCAAACCTATCTCTCAGGTTTCATACCATGGTAGTTGGAGTGTGGTTGGCCCCATAAACTCATAGGTAGTGACAGGATTAGGAGGTGTGGTTTTGTTGGAGAAGGTGTGGCCTTGTTGATATAGATGTGATCTCTGTGGGAGTGGGCTTTGAGGTCTCCTATGCTCAAGTTCAGAGTGGTACTCCGACCACTTCCTGTTGCCTTTGAGTCAAGATGTAGAACTCTCAGCTCCTTCTTTAGCACAGCATCTGCTTGAGTGCTGCCTTGATTCCCACCATGATGATAATGGACCAAACCTCTGAACCATGAGTGATCCACCACAATTAAATATTTTCCTTTACAAGAGTTGCCGTGGTCATGGTGTCTCTTTACAGCAATGGACACCATAACTAAGACACATATATTGTTAGTTGGTTCATGATTTCAGAGAGTTTGGTCTATAGTTGCTTGGCTCCATGTACTTGGAGAGAATGTTACTGTTGGGTTTATGTGGCAAGAGAAATATATTCACTACATGGCTCTCCAGGAGGCAGAGAGCAAAACAGCAATGATGAGAAATAGTGTACTTGGCTCTGAATAACTTACCACTTTCAACTAGACACATCTCCTAACGTTTCCATATTCTTGCAAAACAGAACCACCAGCTGAGGACTAGGTATTCAAAACTTGAGTCTATGAAGCTTACTTCATGTTTAGGCCATAACAAAAGTCATGAGAAGATAAGAGCTTGGACCCCATAGTGTCATGTTGACCTTACTCAATCTCTCTGTTATCATATTCGATCAGGAGATGAAATGAATTGCAGAAGGTCCAGAACTTGTCTAAATATATATACCTTGACTGATACGCCTGGGTCCATTGATGCAATCAACTGGGACAGTTATCCTTCAGTTCCTGTCATTCTCTGAGGCAAAATGCTGGGCTTGAGTCCCACTTTATCCTGGTATGCTCAGACTATTGTGTACGAGCCCAACCTGGGAAGAGGTGGGGGAACACAGCCAGGGCCCAAGGAAAGAACACACCCAGGAGGCTGTGTTAGTGGACATTTCACTTATTTGGAGGGGGCAGGAAACAGTTACACACTGGGAAGAATGGCCAGTTGGGTATGTCATTGACTGTGGCAAGAACAGCAAGGGTGTTCCATTTGTATACGTGGGAGCAGCAGAGACCAAGGGAAGAAACATTATAAGGTCATATAGGAAGTAAAAGAAGGCCAGGCTGGGATGTTTCAGAATCGAATAAGCAACAACTCGTCCCTGCAGCCTTGAAGACATATGAGCTTATAAGTAGTGGGACACATCAGTGCTCAGGGAAGTCTAACTGCTGGGGTCTGCTGGCGCCTGATATGGCAGGGAAACAGTGACAGTGAAACTCCTACCAATCTCAGGATGAGAAAATGCATGGTTTTAGGCATGCTGCGACTCCTTCTTAGCTTCGGGCCAGCTCCACAACAAGAGCAATCATCTACGTGATGGACATGTAAAGAATCAACTAACCCAGTGACGCTGTGTCCAAACTGCATTTTGTTCAAAAACATTCTTTTCCCACTGCTCCTTTAAGCCTCCCCATTGATCCCATCCATGTTCCTTTGCGGCACAGAATCACTCTCTATCAGGGATCCCCAGTGGCCACACCAGCCTGGAGCTCAGATAGGCAACCTTTATTATGGAATATGGTGTTAGGGAGAGAGAAAGTAGAAACTGGAGTGGGAGGGCTAAATGGGGAGGGAGATTGGAGAGCGGGGTAAAAGATAGAATATGGAGAAGGCTACTAACACCAAAGGCCTTTTGAAAATCCATGTAGAAGCCTGCTACTGTAGGAGCATCCTAAAATATATACATGAAGGGAAGGAATTTCAATAGAGTCACCATACAATGGGAGAGACAATGCCCCGACCAGACATCTCATGCCACCGAGTTAAGCCTCCAGTGCCAGGAATAGGTTACATCTTGTTGAGTCATTAGCTAACGCAGTCCCATGGGCCCCCAAACCAAATATCACAGGATATTGCTAAGGCTGTGTGGGTTGTTCTCTACAACCCGATGGTAAGGTTCTATTGCTGAGGACACTTACATTATTGAACATGGAAAAATCAATCTGGAACTAGAAGCCTCCCCCCTACTAACTAGTTCATGGTATTGAGTAGTACTCTACACACTACTAGAGAAGAAAGATAATCATCAATATCACCCAGATTCAAACCCTTTGACCTACAATAGCAACCTGCCTGCAAGATAAACTGGTATAACGGTAATGCAAATTTTATGGGAGTAACCAACCACTTTTGGTTGGATTTAAGGCCTGCTTTATGAGATGGAACCTATACCTAATAATGCTAAAATGGCCAAATGACCCAACCTGACAATAATGGGTCATATGCCTGGGAGAAAATCTACTATCATGTATGATTCTTCCTGAAGGAACACAACAACAAAATGACTCCCAACTGCATATTGTTATACCCAGAGATCAGCACATTGCTCAGCCCTCATCAGAAGAGCTGCTTCTTGCAGTCCAGAAAGACTTGGGAGCATGCAGTCTTAAGTAGAATGTTTTTATAAAACCTTTCCCCTCGAGATTCAGGGATCTAAATGGAATAGGAGGCAGGAAAATTGTGTGAGACAGAGGTGGTGGGTGACTCCAAGGAAACAGTGTTCTCCTAGCACTACAGGACTGGAGCACATACGAACTCAGAGAGACTGTGGCAGCACACACAAGCCAGACAAAATGCCAGCCCTGAAAAGGGAATGTGGAAATTATTTGCAATTGGTACCTTCTGACAAAGGGAAAAATCAACTTTCTCCAGTGGAGTGTCAATGGGTAAAGTATATCAACGGCACTCCAGGGCAGGCCCCATGCTCAGGGGTAGTTGTCCAACACACACACACACACATGCATACACACACGCTCACACACACACATGCACGCACATGCACACACACACACACAAAAAAAATCCTCCATTTTCTTAGTTTGCTTTTGGAGGGAGGGTTTAAGGGACATTTTTGCTTATTAGTTTTTTGTTTGTTTTTGTTTTTGGAACTGTTTTTTAAGAGATAGAGTGAGTAAAGTTGGACAAACAGGGAGGTGACCTGAAAGGATTTGGGGAAGGGGAAACATGATCAAGATATGTGTTACGAAAAGAATTTTAAATAAAAAAAACCTTTTCTTATTATTGTGGATTTGGACAAAGTGATATCAGTGGCCATGGCTGTGGAGTGGAGTGGATTCAGGACTTCGAAGCTTCCCAAGACATATTGAATCAAGAGATTACTGTCTTATTTAGGATCCTGGTGTTTAATGACATACAGTTCATGCAGTTATGGGTTTCCCACTGATGGGCACTGGCTTTGATGAACTCAGTGCCCACGTCGCTAGCTCAGCGGAAGAACAGGAAAGGAAGAGGGCCTGAGGGAAGCAGTGGCCAGTGCAGAGAGGTCAACTGGAGGATGGCCTAGAATTCCTCTAGGAAAATCGACTCCAGGTCCACAGACATAGGGACTGGCAAGGACAGCGGCTCCCCCATGCTTGACCCTTCTGACTTCAAACTGACTCCTAGAATCCTGGATGAAGAGGAGGCCAAACAGCAAGACTGATGCCATAGAGCCCCCGGGGTACAGAGGAGAGCCACGAAGAGTCCGCATTGCAGAACCTTGTATATGAGTCAACAGCATGGAACTGGCAGAGAAGCAACAGAAAAAAAAAAAAAAAAAAAAAAGACTTTTGGAAATTTTCCACTTGTTTTTAGAAATTCAAAATTCTGGAACTCGTTGTGAATAGCTTTGTCTCTGCTTGAGAGACATGGCCAGAGAAGATTTTTATTTTCCCAGCTATGGTCATTTATATCAGTAATCTCAGCATTCGGTGGACAGAGACAGGAGTGCCATTGTGAGTTCAAGGCCAGCCTGAACTACACACAAAAAAATTCCAGGCTAGCTTGGGTATACACTCTAAGACTGTCTCGGAGAAACAAAACAAACAGACAAACAATGTTTCTCAGAAGTGCCAAGTTTCTCCTTTGATGGAAATGGGATAGTTCAATGACATCAGGGGTAGAGAACTCAAAACTCTGAACTGTCAGAGGGTGTCTGGTCTCCTTTTGCTGTGCTTATCAAGGAAGAATCCACACCTTGGCCTTGGAAGCTGATCCTTCAGGCCTGAAATGTCAAGTTTTATCACTGAAACTCAAGCACTTTTTGCTGCCGCAGGAAGACAGAGGTACTCCATGTGGCGACTTCAAATCTCTTTGTTTAGAATGTATATATGATCTCACTACCGAGCCCGGGACTCTACACTGGGAGTTACCCTTATTGCAGCAGAAAGAGAGAAGGAAACTTTATCTTCCCTATTGTACCTAGGGACCATGAACATAGCCTATGGTATAAAATGAGCCTCACATTGGGCAGCTCATTATAAGGAACCAGATTTGTTGAAAATCATAAGCAAAACTAAGGATTTTGAATAAGAATCTGTTTAAATGGTATCGCAGATAAAGAGTTTTAATTTTAAAAAGTAATCAAACGTGTAAAAGTAACTACTCACTAGGGGCTGGTATTGATTTACATTTATAATTACAAATAAATTGGTTTAAAAGCAGCTTTTGCTGTTATAAAAGCAACTTTGGATACAAGTTTTGTGTAGGGGAGGCATTTGCAAGTCAGCTGATAGTCAGCCTCCACTCACAGGGCCTCCAAATTCTATCTTATTGGTCTAAAACCAAGAAACTCTACATCTATGTCTCCTACAATGACCCCACAGAGCTAGTGGGGAAGTTAATATTGTCCCCTTGATTTTACATATAGAAGCAGAGGCTCACAGAGGTTCTACTATTCAGTGAAGGCCATAGACAGTACTGTTCCACCTCCAGGTTCTCTCATTCCTATATGGCCAGACCTCCTTCATGGAGCCACCCTTAGGACAACTCCTGATTGGGTGAAGTTGATACCGCCTAATTCCCAGGCCTGGGCAGATGTGTGTGTGTGTGTGTGCAGAGAGATACAATTCCGACAAGAGCCCTCCTTTGCTGGTCAGTTAGGGCCATCTCTTTTCCACTGCGCCCTCCCTCAGTCTTTCTGGTAGATGGTGGGGAAGTTCTCCAGTGAGCAGTCGTATCTCATGTCTCCTTGTCACCTTCACCCGGCTCTCACCAACCCACAACTCTCACTTTTGACGCAGATCGTGGCCCTGCTTAGGATTATCACTCCCAGCCAGAAATATTTGTCTTCTGAGCTTCCAGCGCTGCGCTGTGGTTTTTGTTCTGCTGTCATAGGCAATACAGAAAATAAACAAGAATAAAATATACACGAATACCACACATGCTCATACACATATGTAGTTGACTGCACATTATAATACATGCTTTGAAGTTTCAAACCCATGTGGTTGCAAAGTTGGTCAACAGATGCTTATCTTCTTTTCCCCCTAATTGTTATTGTCTGAAGATTTGGGCTTTACCCAAGTTCATATGCTGGAAACCGTATATCGGTACTAGGAGAAAAAAAGAAAGAAAGAAAGAAAGAAAGAAAGAAAGAAAGAAAGAAAGAAAGAAAGAAAGAAAGAGCCTTGGGAAATGATAAAATCATGATGATGAAGCTCACGATGAAAGAAATTGTCCTTTATGAACCAGGCCTGAGAGAGCTGCTTTGCCCTCCTTCCATATGAAGACAGAACACATGCCATCTATAGGACAGGAAACAAGGCCTTGCTAGACAACAAACCATTGGGATATCAGTTTTAGACTTCCTTAGCTCAAGAGAACTGTAAGGAAGAAACTTACTGTTTACCCAAGATAGCTGTTGTTACAGTGGGCTACATGAGCTAAGATCACGACTTATGAAGAAAGGGCCATTCAAAAGGGTGACTCTGACTAGTAGGGGCCTTTGGCAGTATCCAGAGACATATTTAATCGCTCCAATCAAGGGAGGAGATGTCACTTATATCAAGCGAATAAAGGCTGAGAATGCTACAGACCATCAGACAGTGCACCCGGCAGCCCTCCATACCCAGATGGGCTCATCTAAAAACACCAGGGTTGAATCCTTTTCTACCAAACCTGATAAAGACCTATCTGAGACTCAGGGAATTGTGATTTGATCTTTCCATTGGTTAGGTCTCAGATGTCAACACTGATAAGCAGCAAATGGCTCCTGTCTAGTATCAAAGTTTTATTATCTACGTGGTCCATTATTTGGCCATTTTTTCAATCACTAGCATTTTTTTTATTTTCCAAATAAAAAAAAAATTAGCTGATGGTCATTATTCCAAATAGTTATATTATATAAACACATAAAATTAAGAATGTCTAATTGAGCAATATTGAGCTATTTCTCCTACAGAAAATAGGCCAATGAAAATAGAAAAATGCTTATCAGCTATTAATATTTATGACTCAGACAGGCAAGTGTTCCACGTCTCACAGTGTTTTGAGGCAATTTCTGTTATGGCTTATTTTAGTGACCTGACTCGCCTTAGAGGACTTGTTGGTCCTAGAAATACATTGCTTACTGTACTCTGGGCCTTCTCTCCCATTAGCTGTGGTGTAAGCCTACTGGTCTGTATCTGTTTCCTTTATGGGAATCCTCAGGCATAAGAACTCCTGAGCCTACCCCACTAACATCTTCCAGATGTTCTTTTCTTGTTCCTAACCAGGTCCCATGATGGTACTCCTAGATCCAGGTAAGTAGGCAGTTCTTGGGGTCAGAGCTGAGTCAGGAGATGTTCAACAAGACTAAACTAAGAACTCTTAGGTTTAAAAAGAAGACATGAAGGAAGGAAGGGGGACGTGCTGGACATGTCTGGGAAGAGTGGCAGATGGAGATGTCTAGGGTCAGATGCATGCATGAGATTGTCAAATAATTAGTAAAAGAAGGATTCTGAAAAACAAAGAACTCGCAAAGGAAAGGGTTTCCCCAGGGTGAACCCTCTACCCCCTCTCAGAACAAAGCATTCTAGAATCTGAACTAACAATGTCTAAGACTTGTAACATCGTAAATATATACGTCCTCAGAATACCACTGGGAGTGTGTCAGAAAATGCACATGGTTGAAATAAGTACATAACTTGGAAAGAACCTACTGAATTTCCTGATGGGCTGCTCCGAGGAAGACAAATCTCTTGAGAGTCAAGTCGCCCTAGGGTCCCTTTACCTTTGATACCCAGGGGTGGTTTATGCTTGGTGGCATTCTGAATATCATTCATTCCTGTTTCAAATTAAAAAATGGTATTAAAAAAATAACTCAAAAAATACATTTTGTCTTTTTCCATCCTCCCTGCCTCCTCTTATCTTCCGTGCCCCTTCCCCTTCTAATCCTGTACCTACTCAAGTCCCCTGCAGAGCCTCAGTCAGGGGATTGCTCCCAAGGAAATGGCAATGTCTGAAGACATTTTTGCTAAGAGTTGGTGGCATCAGTAAGAGAGAAATGTTGTAAAACACTGACACCAGTCGTGCATGCCAAGGTTGAGAAACTCCTCCTCCCCTCTACTGAGAGTGTGCATTAAGACTCCAGGGCAACCAATTACGCAACCCATGCTGCCATACAAGGTGTGTCCAGCGTGAAAAAATGAGTGTGGCTACACTCTAAGGAAATGCCATGGGTAGACACTGAAATTTGAAGTTTAGTTTTCGTATACCAAAAATATTGTTCATTTGATCATGTAAAAGATACAAACATATGTAAAACATATATAAATGCAAACATATATTAAAAAGGCATGTATAAAAGCTTCTATAGTCTGTAGATCATGTAACGGATGATGGCCATGATGAGCCTGAGGGCCCATGCCATGAAAGAGTTTTTAGGTGTAGATTTTGATGGTTTAAGGTTGTTGGTTATGTTATTTAGGTCTAGTGCAATTACAAGTCCCGCAAGTATTGGCTTCCATCTGATCTTTGAGGAAACACAGCATTTTCATTAAGCAAATCTACTTATTCATTATCTGGTGTTTTGTTTTGTTATTTTTTTTCACTTACAGCATTTTAAAGTATGATTTGTGCTTTGTGTGTTAAATACTAGTGATTCAATTAAGTACTATGAATGAAGAATGGACCTTTTATGTAAGCAATGATGTTATGCTGTGGTCATTAAGAACTGAATTTTTTAATAAACTCCTGGTCCAGGGAAGTAATTCTTTCCTCTAAGTGTTTATGACTTGCTTCTTTAATCTCGGCCCTCTGTCTCACTTCTGTTGGCTCCAGGCAGTAGTTCTCAGAGTGAAGTCAGACCCAGTTTTCTGTGAGGTTGAAATTTCACCAGAAACAAGTTCATTCATATTCCGGCTCATTTACATTTCAGGCCGGCAATTTGATCTGGTTATCACTGGTTGGAAAGAAACTAAGAACTTTATTTTGTGGGCTGAACTGGAAAACCAAGTTCAGGGAAAAGAGAGAAACTGGGAGTTCAGAGCAGTGACTTCTTCTTTTTTTTTTTTTTTTTTTTTTTTTTTTTTTTTTCACAGAGTTCCAGAGTAGTCTCAGAAATTCTAATTGACAAGGGCCATTTTCTAAACAGTCTGACAAAAGCTCCATACTTTTGCAGAGGAACCAAAAAGAGAGAGATGCACCCCCAACCCAGAACAAAAGCGATTGAGATAGTGAAGCTGAGGCATGCCTGAGATTCCCTGTCACACCTCAGCACTCTCTTCTTTTCTTAGTGATGGGAGCAGGGCTCACAAATCATTTTAGAGCCAGTGGGAAAATGGCTTGATCAGATACAATATGAAAGATAGAAAAAAATCAATAATTTTTTTTAAGTTTATTTACTGGAAGTCATAAGGAAGCCAAAGATCCTTTGCCCCATATCAACTAAGAGTCATCCCAAGAAGAAACATGTGTGATGTTCAACACAGCACCTAACTGAGAGCTGTAAGGAAAAGACTGAACAGACATGGTAATTTGCCCAAGTTCTAATCAGTGAAGCGAAGTCACCACAAGTGGTCCAGAAGGGAAAGATGTTGAGGTGTGAAGTCAGTGTGATGCTATTGTTTCTGCAGAAGAACTGTCCTCATGACAGCAAGTCTGCAGATGAATGGTCCTGAGGGGGAGACCACCAGGACCAACGAATCTGTGTCCTTCTTCATCTCCAACTTCAGTGACATGGATGACTCACATGTTAGGCTCCTACTCTTTCTGCAGAGCACACCATGAGCTGGTTATCTTTTGTCCTCCTAAGCTGGAACCCTCTGGGAAGAATGGCGATTGAGAAAGGCCTCCATTAGATTGGCTTATAAGCAAGTAAGTAGGGAGCATTTCTTTGATTAATGATTGGCGCAGGAGGATCTAGCCATTGTGGGGGATGCCACCCTAGGCAGGTGGTCCTAGGTTGTATACAAAAGCAAAATAAGTGAGCTATTGTAAGACAGTAAGTCTGCTTCAGTTCCTGCCTCCAGGTTCCCATCAGAGTACCTATCATGGCTTCCCTCAATTATGGACTATGATGGGGCATATAAACCAAATTGTTTTCCTCTTGAGATGCTTTTGGTCATGGTCTTTAACATAGCAACAGAAAGCAGAATACAAATGGGTATCAGGAGTAAGGTTTGAAAGAGAAATGTTTCTGTTATCATTATAAAGAGGTAAACCAAGGCCGGTACCACAAGGGACAGCAGTCCCGTGAGAGGCAGCAGCAACTGGCCACCAGTGGTGGGAAGAGCTGGGGTATAGAGTTTATTTAGTGGGTTATGGAGAGGGAAGGGGGAAAGGGGAGATGAGGGGGAGAGAAATAAGAGAGACAGAAGCTGCCTCTCCAGAAGAAGGGCAGAGAGAGAGAGAGAGAGAGAGAGAGAGAGAGAGAGAGAGAGAGAGAGAGAGAGAGAGAGGTTATCTTGTTTCAGTTTGTCTAGATAGGTACTATGACTTATCTAGGAAGAGTAAAGCCTCTGCGGTCACGACTAATTATGAAAGTGAGTGGGGAATCTCAGGAGAGCAAATTTCTGTCTGGAAGCAGAGGCTTAATGGCGGTGGCTCTTTATCATGAAGGAATTCGCAGGGAGGTGAATGCAAAGAGTCCATTGAAAGCCCCCACCCACTGCATACCTCTTCCAGCAGGGCTTTTCCTGGCCTTCTGGCTCAGCTCCTGAGTGTGTTTGACACTAGACAGAATGTGGGATAGGGAAACCTCACACTTTGTCCCAGACTGACAGTTTTTCTAAAATGAGACTTGTTGAAACTGAGACAGGCCTGGGTAAAATGATAAATAAAAAAGAAGGCGAAGTGGGTACTTTACAGCAGGCCTTGCCAAGGTATGCCGCTAAACAAACATGACCATGATGTGCACCAGAGTTAGTGCAAGAGGTTTACTGGGTGGGGAGGAGAAGAGCAAAAGGCCCTGAGGGAGTGGGGACTTGGGAGAGGTAGACAGACAAGTGGAAGATGAGAAACAAGAGGCAAGAGAGAGATGAGAGATAAGAGAGGTAAGAGTCAAAGAGCGTGAGCTGGGCCTGAGGGGCACCTTTAAAGGGTGCACAGGTCACATAGCTGGCGGTGGAAAGGCCCCTGTTGACAGCGGATGATGTAACTGTTTTGGTGGCAGAGAAAGGCGACTGCTGTGGAAACTAACCCTGGGAAAACAAGGATAGTTGGTCAACAGAGTAGGTGTCCTTAAAGGGCACCAGTCAAACCTACTCCCCACCTCTCCTGTCCTCACAGTGTGTGTGTGTGTGTGTGTGTGTGTGTGGCCGATGGGGGGATGGGGGAGGGAGGGGGACACGACTGTGAGCAATAAGCACTTATGCCTGAATGTCACTTCTCTTACTTAGCTCTGTGCAGCCCAAAGTCATTTCAGCTAAGGTAGCTCCAGAAACTAGTGGTTTAACATCTATCTAGGGCAGCAGCTAGCAACCTGTGAGTTGCAATCTCTTTGCAGACCTCTATCTCCAAAAATATTTACATTATGAATTATAATGAAAGAACTGGATAAATCCAGACCCCTCTAGCAGGAAAAATAGAGCCAAAAATCTAGGTTCAGTGACTCTGTTTCAGGAACTAGCTATAGATAAAGTTAGATTATAATCTTGAGAAACAGGGAGTTACCCGAGTTACCCCTTGTGATTATCACTGGTATTTTCAATGACGCCCTCCCTACCCCCTTGGGATTACTGGGTTATGGTGTCTTCCTTTAAAAACCACTTCTCCCAGTTATTCAAGGTCGAACTCTTCCCTTGTGTGGGTTATGAGTCTCGGCCCCTGTGCACTGGCTCCTGTCCTGTCAATAAACCTCATGTGATTGCAGCAAGGACAATCTCTTGTGAGTTACTGAGGGGGTCATGTTATCCCAAAACTTGGGTGAGAGTCTCCCTACACTGGGGGTCTTTCAATAACAGTAGCAAAATTACAGTTATGAAGCAGCAACGAAAATAATCTTATGGTTGGGGAGGTCACCATAACATGAGGAGCTGTATTAAAGGTTTGCAGAATCATAAAGGTTGAGAATCATAAAGGCAATACCTGGTTCCAAGAAAGACCACAAACTGAGACAACTTAGGCACCACTCAGGAACAGACCATCCAAAGGAAGTTACTAACCTTCCAACCGTTATAGATAGGATTACCTGCCAGCACACACCCATCGCTTTTCACCAGGACAACCCTAGACAAATGTCAGCCCATCAGGTGTCCTTAACCTTAGAAATTCCTCACCCCATCCTTTGCTACTATAAAAACCCCACCCCAACTGAGCTGGGGCTCTCCAATCATACCCATACCTTGGACACATGGAGAGTCTGAGTTTGTAAAAAGGCTCTTTGCTTTTACATACAGGACTCGGTCTCCAACTCAGTTTTTGGGGGACTCTGTGATCTGGGCATAACATAGTCCACTAAACCAACTCTGGGCTGGGTGTTTTGTAGTGTGCTGGTTCCTCTTCTTCCCCCATTGTTCCTATTTAGAGCCTTTCTGTCACCTCTCTTCAATATGTCTTCTGGGAATAAGGGGCCAGGGTCTTAAAGAGCCCACTCTTACCTGCCCTGTCTCCCTATGTCTTCATAACTCTGCCTCAGTGGGGGAAAACCTTAGCTTAGCTTCTTGTCCTCCACATCTTCTGTTAAATGAAAACACACACAAACCTTAACAAACATGTTAAGCACTGGGATGCTTAACATGGTTGTGCTTTATGTCAACAGCACACAAGTCACTCAGGACTCCATCCTCTCCTCACACATTTAATCAGGGCTTCCTCTGCTTCCCACACCATAGCAAGAGGAAATTACGAAGCAAGAAAAGACTTGGTACATGGAAAGTTAACTTATTTTATTTTTGTCTTGGGCTCTCACCAGACAAACTGGCCTCAGACTTGCTGTGTAGTACAGGCTAGCCTTGAGTTTGCAGCCATCTTCCTGCCTCTGCCTCCCGAGTTCTGGTAGTACAAGACTTGTACAAAAAGTTAAATTTTGATACATCAAATATTGCACTCAAACATAGAAGACAAACAATATTTGGAATATAGTTCCAGCAAAATAAAAGAGACTAAGATAAACCAGAGTTATATTTTTAAAAACCTTTGCAAATAGTGTGAAATCTACCTCTCATCAGCTGCACTTGTACCTCATCCATTCAGGCTGCCCTACCCATTTTCCAACCCAGAAGGATAATCCGAGACCACTGGATGTACCTCTTGCCTCTGCCCCATTAACTCACCATTCGTCAGTGGGAAAGAGCTTTTAAATCTATAAACCAGACCATGCCACTACTCTCTCTCAACTATATGACTTTATAATGCATTTAGAACAAAACCCAGTCCTTACATGCCAGTTTTGCCAGCTGTTACTGGTTATGTCTCTGACCTGGTTTACACTGCCCTTACCTGAAGGCAGGGACTATCCATATAGTTAAGCCACCACATGTAAAATGGTCCCTGACACAAAACTCACTTTTTGCTGAGATAATTAGTTTAGTGGGGGCTGGGGAGATGGTTCAGTGAGTAAGCACTGATGGTACAAGTGGGCATGAGTTCAAATTCCAAGCACACAAGTAAAGCCGTCGCTGTGTGGCTACGCCGCTGTGCCGCTGTGCAGGGCCAGAAGTTGCCATGACCCTTGCATGGAAGGGTAGCAACAAGTGAATCCCTTGTAGGTCACTGACCAGCCAGTCTGTCCAAACAGTGAGCTTCGTGTTCAGCTAGAGAGCCTGTTTCAAGGGAATAAGGAAGAAAGCAAGAGTCAAGAAGATACTTGGCTTCCAACTATGATCTCTGCATATCCATCCACTGGGGCTCATGCTTGCACACACACACACACACACACACACACACAGACACACACACACACGTAACAACACACACTCCATATATGTATAAATTTTAAACAATAAAATAATAAGTGATTAGGTGACTGTAGAAACAAATTATCCAACAATGTTTCTAAAGAAAACATGTTTGTCATCCATAGCAATATAAGGGTTGCCTCATATAGTGCTTGTCAGAGTTCTAATTAGAATGATTATGGTGGCATATATCTGTAATCCCAGCATTCGGGACTCGAGGCAGGACAGTCAAGAGTTCATCAGGCGATGAAAGGAGACAGAGACAGAGACCCACATTGGAGCACCGGACTGAAATCTCAAGGTCCAAATCAGGAGCAGAAGGAGAGCGAACATGAGCAAGGAACTCAGGACCGCGAGGGGTGCACCCACACACTGAGACAATGGAGATGCTCTATCGGGAACTCACCAAGGCCAGCTGACCTGGATCTGAAAAAGCCTGGGTTAAAACAGGTCTCACTGAACA
>NW_026067975.1:3856004-3950982 GCF_014885135.2 Alexandromys fortis | reverse complement strand
CAAAAAAAAAAAAAGAGTTCAAGGCTAGCTTCAGCTACATAAAAAAAACTCTAGGTCCACTTGGGCCTGCTTAAAAAATAAAAAATAATTTTCAAAAAGTTTAAATTTAGACCATAATTTTGGGAAGCATTTGGAAAATGGTAATGTAAAATGTTGACAGAGGTTTCTGTCTCACCCGGTTCTGCAGCCGTTTAGCCCCAGAAAAACACACAGAGGTCTACATTAATTATAAACTGATTGGTCTATTAGCTCAGGCTTCCTATTAACTCATAACTTGTATTAGCCCATAATACTTGTCTGTGTTAGACATGTGGTTTGCTACTTTTTTTGGCGAGGCAGTCACATCTTCCTTGCTCTGTGTCTGGCTTCCTCTGTGTCTGGATGACAACTGCAGACTGAATCTTTCCTCTTCCCAGAATTCTCCTGTTCTCGTTACCCCGCCTCTACTTCCTGCCTGGTCGCCCTGCCTATACTTCCTGCCTGGCTACTAGCCAATCAGCATTTTATTAAATAAGTACAAGAAACAAATCTTTACAGGGTAAAGCCATTGTCCCACAGCTGTAAAACATGGATCTGAAGAGATGGTTCATTGGTTAAAAGCATTGGCTGCTCTTCCAGAGGATCTGGGTTCAATTCTCAGCATCTACACAGCAGCTCACAACTCTCTGTAGCTCTAGCTCCAAGGGACCCAATACCTTCACACATGCAGGCAAAACACCAACACTCATGAAAATAAAAATAAATAATCATTAAAAATAATGTAAAGCATATGGAGATGGTATCTTTTTAAAATTTAATATTTTCAATATTTAAAATATAGAATATGGCATGCCTGGTGGTCTAAATGAGAGGGTTTATTGCAGTTCATTAGTCATAATGGGAAACAGAACAATGGACGTGTCCACTAACAAAGGAATAGGAGAAACGTTTTAATAGGGGAAAGTTTTAATAAACCCTAATTTACTCACATGGTAGAATATTCTCTTGGTGTTGAAATATTTTGAAAAACATTTTTATTCCTAGGGGCATGTGCATAGCATAAAAGTTATTTCAAATGCAACGGAAAAGTCTAAACTTAGTTATAAAAAATGCTTAAGTAGACATCTATAACAATTTGAAGTAAATCCTTATGATGGTAGCCACAGGGAAAATTCTGACTCATAGAGCAATAATAGTGCTTTGAATTTTCTTTTTTTATGCTTTGAAAATTATTGTTATATTAAAAATAAATAAATGCATTTAGAGTAAAACTTCATAATTTTTAGAGAAAGAGCTGATCAGTTCATGCCAGTGTTCATTAGTTCATCTATCGCCCTTAAAACAAAGCCGGATAGTCACTGAGAGAGATTGCATTTCTATGATTCAGTGTGTAAAAATAAATGTTCTTTATTACAGAACTCATTCTACTTGCCCTTCCTCGCGTCATTTGTTTGTTCTGGTCTTTTTAAACATTTATTTTTATTTTTTTTTCAAATTATATATACATGAATGTGTCTGAGGGCAGGTACCCAAGGAGCCAGAAGATGGAGTCAGATCCCGAGGACCTGGAGTTACAGGCATTTGTGAGCCACCAAATGTGGGTATTGGGAACTGAATTTGATTCCTCTGAAAGAACAGAATGCACTTTTAATCACCGAGCCATCTCCCCTGCCCTTTTCTGGCTTTAGAGACAAAGTCATATGTAGCCTAGGCTACCCTCAAGAGCTCAGTGTAGCCGATGACAGCCTTGAGCTCTTGCCACTCCTTCCAACTTCCAAGTACCGGAGTCCCATGCGCATGCAACTATAATGTACAAAATAATTTATATAAAAGGTATATTGGATTTGGTAGGGTTGAATTACTAGTTAAGGAACTATTCATAATTATTGTGAATTAGCTTGGTCTTTAAAAGTTGGTGGGAAGAGGTCGCCCTGGGAATACAGCTGAGTGGTGGAGTGTGTGCAGCCTTAGACTCAATTCCCAGCACTGGGGGAGGGAGAATCTGGGATAGTTCTCCCCTTCCATCCTTTAGTGACTTCACATACCACTGTTAGGTTATCTGGCTAGTCTATTTTAACTACCCCGAGAGATACTGTGTGCATGAGTGAGTGCTTGTGTGTGCGTAGGCGTGAGTGTGCAATGTATATGTGTGCATGCATATGTGTTTTGTACACGTGTACACAAGTGGAGGATAGAAGTTGACTCTGGTGTCTTTCTCTTTTGCTCTCAGTCTTATATTTTGAGACAAGGTCTCTCATTGAACCTACAGCTTGCTGGTTGACTTAAATGGCTACCCTGCCAGCTCTGCGCATCCTCCTACCTGCCATTGCCCCCAGGTTGTGAGATTATACACAGCACTAGGCGTTTTACAAGTGTTGTGGAATACTATTTTAACTAGGCAAAGATGTGTTACATTTGTTTATGCTAGGGAAAAACACTTTAACTATGTGAAGTTGTATTACAATTGTTTCTACTGCCTTTGTTAATGATGTAAAGATGTTTCATATTTGTTTGGCTTCATTTGTTTAATTAAGTAAAGATGTGTTGGAATTGTTTCACCTTGTGTGCCTAAGGTACCTGATTGGTCTAATAAAAAGTTAGGCAGGAAAGGTGTAGGTGGGGTTGGTGATTAGAGAGAATAAGTAGGAGGAAAAATTTAGGCTCAAGAAGGAAGAAGAGAAGGAAGAAGAAAAGAGAGAGATGAGCCCAGGGCCAGAAGCCAGGCAGCTGCCAACCAGCCATGGAGACAGTAGGCAAGTAATGTATACAGAAAGAAAGGTAAAAATCCCCTAAGCAAAATTTAGATAAAGAGAAACAGATTAAAATAAGAGCTAAAATAAAGCTGAGCATTCATAACTAATAATAAGTATCCATGTAATGGTTTGGGAGGTGGGTGGTGGACCAAGAGAAAGAAAGCATGCTACAGACAAGAGTACTTATAATTTATAATTTAACTCAGGTCTTCACACTGGCTTTGCTGATGGAGCTGTCTCCCAGCCCAACCCTTGAGTTTCCAAATGTGATTGTTATTGCTTTTCCTTTTGAAACAGGGTCTCAAGGCCAGAATAACCTTGATTTTTCTAGATAGTCAAGAAAAACCTGCGCTTCTCTTCCTCCTGCCTCCGCTGCCCAGGGACTTGGAACATTGGCATATTCCACCATACCTCGGCCACGCCATGAACCTCTTTTCTTTTCTACGGAATACTTAGTGAACTTACATTTCATCATTGCTTGGGACGGTGCTAATATTCTCTGAGTGTTTCAATTTTAGTATATAGGGTGTCCAATCGACTACAAGGCATGCTTTTTAATGGTAGAAAAGGTTGATTACTGTAGGCTAACGTTGTCTCTATCTCATTTGAAATGCTAGACATTTAATCACCTGTGCTATGTTTTTATTTCTTCATTTTTAAAAAAATCTGGTTGAGGGGCTGGAGAGATGGCTCAGTGGTTAAGAGCATTGCCTGCTCTTCCAAAGTTCCTGAGTTTAATTCCCAGCAACCACATGATGGCTCACAACCATCTGTAATGAGGTATGGTGCCCATTTCTAGCCTGCAGGCATACACACAGACAAAATATTGTATACATAATAAAAAAAAGTCTGGTTGGTGTAACTCTGGAACATATGACTCTCATAGCTCAGCTCCATGAAAGTGTCATTTAGCCCTAGTTGGATCTGGTGATAGTATTTCATATCATCTGGCAATCTGTAACATCTGCCACAGGGTCTCAGCCTCTGCCACTGTGTTGCTGCTCTGTCAAGCACAGGGGTATGTCTGGTCTCATCTGGATTCTGTGCTGTTTGCAATCGCTTGTTGCTGGTTTGAGTAAGAGTTGTCCCCCATAGGCTTGGTCACTTGAACACTTCATCCCCAGTTGGTAGTGCGGTTTGGGAAGGTTTAGGTGGTATAGCTTCTATCTCTGGGGGGTGGGGGACTCTTGGGGCTATCTTGCCAGCCATCTTCTAGTTTGTTCTCTCTGGTTTGTGCTTGTGGTTAAAGATGTAAGTTGTCAGCTTCCTGCTCCAGCCATTGTGCCTGCCACCTGCTGCCACGCTTCCTGACCAAGAGGAACTCTTGCCCCTCCGGAACCGCAACCAGAATAAACTCTTCCTCCTGTCAGTAGCTCTGGGTCATGGTGTTTTATCACACAGAGAGAAAAAGAGCTAAAACAACGAGTGTGGCTACTAAGCCTTTCCTCTGCGTGTACTACATGCCAGACTGTGGCTCTGACAACTTGAATTGTTTGGGGTGCTATCTCATGCCACTCACAACACCCTTGGGAGAGAGGGAGAGAGGGACACTTAAGGGGACTGAGGGACCGAGAGCTTGATGGCCTCGCCCGCAGTCTGCAAATGTCAAGCTAAGAATGTGCCTACACCTGGGTACTGCCCTCTGCTGTCAGGTCCCCTCACACTGAGCCTTCTCTTTTGACCCTGGCCTCTTCCCAAGCCCTTCCTCGGGAAGAATCTGTGATGTTCCTCCACAGCCTGCAGGGCTAGTCAGATCTTATGAACTTGGTCTCAGATGCTGCTCCAAGGCTCCTGAGTCACTGCAGCCTTTACTCCCCCTCTCCCCTGCCCCAGGACAGGTGGACCACAGGCATGAGGGCTTTGTAGGTTCTTCTGGGGAAAGATGAGTGCTTGCCATAATGACTAGAACATTCCAGAACCTGTTCCTTCTAGGCTGAATTCTTGTATCTGCCTCTACTTATATGATGAAGTCCTAGCTCCCCTGTGGCAGCATTTGGAGATAGGGCCGTTAGGAAGTAAATGGACTGAGATCGCATTTCATGGGCTCCATGGGTTAACGCTCTCCCGTGATGAGAATGGCAGACTTCTGAGTCACATGATGTCTTTTTCTTCACGTCCTGTTTTGACTTCAAAATGTCAAAATTAATGTCGGAAAAGTCAGTTTGAGAATATTCAGAAAAGTCATAACAAGCTGTGTTGTTAGGGGGGAAAATCTTCTGGGGGCCATGTCCAAACTACTCTTCACCTCTTATATCACATTACACTGATTTTTATGAATCGAACGTCATGCTGTAAAGCTAAAGAGAAAAAAAAAACAAAAAAGAAAAATTAAAGTTGCATATTGCACAGAAAAAAATTTAGCTAGCATTTCAAAACATGCCTCTGACTGACCCACACTGGCCGTGGGCCTTCCCCACCTGTGGTTACCTCCTTTATCTCAGGTGTTCCCTCTGCCACTCTGACACACACACACATACACAGAGAGAGAGAGAGAGACAGAGACAGAGACAGAGAGAGAGACAGAGAGAGAGAGAGAGAGAGAGAGAGAGAGAGAGAGAGAGAGAGAGAGAGAGAGAGAATAAAATCTGCATTTTAAACTTGACTGCTCATCCCCCAAGCCACTTGGATCAGGAAGCCTAACATGGACAACACAAAGAAATGCAGCCACTCTGGAGGCTTTATCTGGGTTTTTTTTTTTTTTTTTCTGCCTTGTCACCCAGAATGTGGCAGAGAAGGGAAAGGAAGGGACCGGTTAGTCACTTGTGCTATTTATAAGGCCTCCAGGAAAAGCTTGAGATAGTGGGAAAAATGTCCTTTTCTTTGTATTTTTCAGGCAATTGTTTTCCTACTCTGCCCTGCTGGCCTCAGTGTCACAGAAAACCCAAAGGTGGCCCTATCCAAAGCAGCTACATGGCTTTGGTCTTCTTCCATTCACCTTCCTTTCCCCTTTTCATACTCAAGGTCACGGTCACAAAGTCTCCCACACTGTCACCAAAGAGGGTTTCTGTGTTAGGCTTGGCTTTGTAACTAATGATCAGAGACCCAAAGAAGCCACACTGCAACATTCAAAGGTGATTAAAAATGAGCCAGCAGGGCCCTGGAAACATGGCTCAGTGGTTCTGAGCACTGGCTGCTCATCCAGAGGACCAGGGCTTGATTGCCTCATGGCAGCTCACAAACGTGAGCGGATCCAGTTCCAGATGATCCCACACCCTCTTCTGACCTCTGCAGGGACTTTTGGAAGTGACTGAATCCGAGGCTAAATTCTAAAAGACACCCTGGTTACCCGCTGGTCCTCTCTTCCAGAGATCCTTGGCAGAGGCACTGAGGTCCCATGTTGTAAGGCATCCCACTGAAAGATTCTGGTGTCTCAGTTGACAGCCAGCATCACACACACACACACACACACACACGCACACGCACCCGCGCACACACACATAGACACGCACGCATGTGCACACACACCTGCACACCCCAATCTCAGTCTGGGGAATAAACTGAAACATTGACATTCAGGCAGCCTTAGTCTTCAAGCTACTCTAGCTAAACAGGGCACCTGTCCGCTCAGTCTTCAAGTGACTCCTGCTAAACAGGGCACCAGTCCGCTCCCAGCTCTGCCCAAACTGCAGATTCATGAGAAAAATAAATGAAGGATTATTTTAGGCAAGTAAGTGTCAGGATGATTTATGAGCACACAGTGATAAAGACCCACAGCATAGGGGCAGTGGTGGGTAGGTTTTGAGATGATTCCCAAAATGTCTTCTAAAATCAAGGCAGGGACACAGGTGCCTCGGGCACAGCTGGAGTCTGTGTTGGTCTTTTTCAGGATCTGCTGTCCCTCCATCCGTTTCTCTCCTTTTGACCCTGGAGTTTAGAGATAGGGAGATTGAGAAACAGCTAACACGCCTTTGACTTTGAAGGATGTCTTACAGGCAAAATGTTGCTTTAATTTTGACAGAGATGACTAGCAAATGGAGGAGCTGCACAGACAGTCTTTTGCTAGTACCGTCTTCTATTTCCGCTGCGAGAATCATCCAGACCCACTGCCTACATTGCCTAGGGAGTGGGTAGTAACTTAACAGTCGACAGAGTGCGGCTAGTGGCCAGTTCCATCAGCACGGGTCCCACGCATCAGGCAAACTGGTGAAGGCCCAGCACTGTGCTCTGGCTGTGAGGAACTGGGCTCAGGAGCCAAGCTGGGAGGGAAACCTGGCTCTGCCATTGGTGTCCCTACTGTGTCGAGCAGCTAATCTTCCTGCATGTCTATTTTCTCAGCTCAAGGCTGGCTCTGTGAACACTTCCTGCCACTTAGGATGGCTGTGATGTGCAAAGAGAGACCCGTGACGCACTAACAGTAGAGTCCAGCACACACTGAGTCCCCCGTGAACAATGGCTGTTATTTTTACATTCCAGACACCAGATCTGCCATCCTGTGCAATTTACCCTAAATTAAGTCTTTGTCAGTAGAATTTAAGTCACAGACGAAGTCCATGCCGGAGGGAGACTCCTTTTGGCTGTAAAAACTGGTTCTGGCCTCTGTCCACATTTGATAGCTTTGAACACAGTAGGTTGGGCCCAGTGGAGGCTGTAACAAGAACTTTGCAATGAATGGGAACTAACACTTGCCTTTCCCAAATTCCCAAATACCATGCAAATTGGGGTCTCCAAGAGTTGTGTTTAAAGTCTTTAAGGCACTGGTTCTCAACTTGGGGGTCAAATGAAACGTTAAAAGACCCTTTCATAGGGGTCTCCTAAGACCACCAGAAAAATACAGATATCTACATTTTAATTCATATCTGTAGCAAAAATTCCAGCAATGAAGTAGTAATGAAAATAATTTTATGGTTGGGGCTCACCACAAAATGAGGAACCGTATCAAAGGGTCGCAGCATTGGGGAGGGTGAGAACCACTGCTTTAAGAGGATGTGTGTGTGCCAGGGCTTGCTTCTGCTATGTAGTCTCTTTCTACAGGCAAATGTGACAGGGGCCTGTGGAGCTTTTCTGGAGATGTCTTTTCTGGTGCTGTTTTTCCACTGTGAGAGGCAGCTGGGGAGGTGGTGGCTGCGGCTCCTGACCCGTAGCATCGTAGCATGCAACACAGGCGGTGCCTTCCCCTACCAGTCATCCCTACCCTCCCATCACATAAATGGCCCCTTCTCTGCCTCGCTTGCTTCCAGCTCTTTTTCTTGTGGGAACCGTGACTGATTCCAGCAGGAGCCATGCTTTGGTCTTCCCCACAGCGTTCTTCTGCTAAGTGACTCATTTGTCTAACCTCCTCCTAGAGACCAGATTGTGCTTCTCCTGACCATGTGTACAACAAGGGAAGGAACAGGCAGTCGGAGGTTTTTAAAAACAGGCTAAGGACAATTCCTGAGAAACGTTGGCAAACTGGGCTGTTGTATTTACTCGGGAGAAAGACCGCATCCTGCAGCATCATGAATCGGGCTGTGCTCTGGACAGTGAGACCATTCGGGGTGGCCTTCAGCCATCTTAAAATACTGGCTGAGTTTTTAAGCTATTGTCAGATATTTCCGTAGCATTGAGAAACTGGCTTTTAACAACCATCATTTTTCAAAAGAACTTCCCTTACAGGGGCACACGGGGCATCTCGGAGACTATCTACTGACCTTGGTCCCTTTTCCTTGCTGCTTCCCTCTGCTCAGGCCAGAAGGATACACGAGGGAAGAAACAAAACAACAGCAATAAAAGAAACCATGCTCGCACTGCTTTCTGTGGTAGTTTGATGGCCTACATAGTCTCAAGCATTTCAACCCTTGGCCCCTAGTTGACGGCTTTGTTTGAAAGGTTTAGGACTATGGCCTTGCTGGAAGAAGCGTGACAGTAGAGGTGGGATTTGAGAAGTTGAAGACTCTTACCATTTCTAGTTCACTTTCTGCTTGGGTTTGAAGTTCAAGACATGAGTCCTCTGCTTACTGCTCCAGTCACCAAGCCTGCTACCTGCTGGCTCCCATTTCTGAATTTGTAAGTCCAAGTTAACTCTTTCTTTGGTCATGGTGTTTTATCACAACAATGGAAAAGTCACTAAGACACTTTTTAATGGTCTTGCCTTATCGGTGATCATGTGATTCAGGTCTAAAAGAACTGGGTATGAGGTAAAATCTGTTAAAGCAAACAAACAAACAAGGAATAGATATAATTAGTCTCTTTTTTTTGTATTTCATACCTTCAAAATAAATATGTCATGAGGAACTGGAGTAGCTATTTTGTAATCAGGAAGTGACAAGCCATTACATCAAATATGACAAAGACAAAGTATACAGTGACCTTGGATCTTTGATGTCACTATGGAGTCAGCATCATCCCTTGGTACCTTACCCCAATTATTCTCCTTACATGGGAATAATATTAATAAATAATTGTTTATGTAAACAAGTGTTTATGTAAAATAGTGTCTGTAGGGCCTTCTACCCCTTATAGTCGTATTTCCAGAAAACATGGTTGGGTCTTGCTATCTCCTGGAATTGGTTCTAAAATCCTATCCTGCCCAGCCCCATAGATAGCAACGTCTTTGCATGCTCAAGTCTCTTCTGCTAGTCTGGGTCACTAATGTCATCAGATGGCCCAATATGATTTGTGCTTATATTCCCATATGCAAATCATCCCTGGATCATTTACAATAGCTAATGCAATAGGAATGTCTGTTAGCAGTTAGGCTGAGTTCCTAGGGCACAATGACAAAGAAAAAAAGCTTATGCATGTTCAGTTCAGATGCTTTTCTAAAAACAGAATCTTTCTGTCTGAGGGTGCTTGAATCCACAGCCGTCCAGCCCACACACCGGGAGGGCTGGCTGTGTTTTATTTATACCCCCCGGGGGCTTTCTGAGGAGCACAGCAAGACAGCTGCAGCAAAAGCACACCGAACCCTGTGAAATGAGAATGAATCTTAAAGTCTCCTTTTAAAGGAATCAGATGGTTTTCTGAGAAACTCGGGGCGGGGGACGGCTTAGAGGCGTGCTTGATGCTGCACTGGGACAAGCTGTGCACCGCTTCCCGCAGCAGCAGATGAAGGCAGCCATGTCCCTAAATCATTAATAAGCAGTTAGTGCTGTTGAAGCGCTTGGCCATCGTTTGGTACTTAGGCCTCGGGATGTCTGCATCAGATCTTAAATCTCTTCTAACAATGGAAGAACCAAAGACAAGGGTTTCCAGTGGCTCTCTCAGAAAAGTCCTGGGCCCCGGCAGACTCGGGATGAATCTCGAAGAACTTAGTGTGCCCTTGTAATGGACTTTCTCATGTCCGTTTGACCTGACACAGTTCAAGGAAGCAATATATATATATATATATATATATATATATATATATAAAATATCTCATATGGTGTATTTAAAATAAAATTTATATACATGCATGAAATATTATGATGAAACCCATCATTATATCTAATGCTAGTAAAAGATGAAAAAGAAAGGAAGAAAGAAAGAAAAGAAGGAAGGAAGGAAGGAAGGAAGGAAGGAAGGAAGGAAGAAAGAAAGAAAGAAAGAAAGAAAGAAAGAAAGAAAGAAAGAAAGGGCTTCTCATATGCAGACGACTCCGCCCAATACTGCCATGCCAGAAGAGATGTCAAATCTACTGCTTTCAGGGTATCCCAAGTGATGGAAATGAAGTGTTACATGCTTTTTAAGAGAAGATAATAAAGAAAATAAGATAGTTTCTTGTCAGAACAGAAGGTAATTTATTCTTCTAAACGAACAAATAGTTGCAGAATTAGCTCTCACACCTGTAGTTCCGGCCCTTGAGAGGTCAAGGAAAGAAGATCATAGAGTGAGACCCTGTCTTCAAAGGTAGTGAGAGGTGGGCAAAGAGCTGTTTTTGATTACACACACACACACACACACACACACACACACATTCAGAAGCACAGAACTCAGAATATTCCTCTGCCTTTCACGCAAGAAGATGTTCTAGAAATTTAATAACGTTATGTTTGATGGAACGGAAGTGTGGCCTTTAATCAATGGTTCTGTTTTTGAGAACAAATTCATGCATTTCAAAGCCTTCTATCAAAACTCTGCATGAGTAAGATTACGTGATATGAGTTCAAAAGGGGAAAGTGGGGGAGCCCAGATGGGGACACAAAGGCCCTAATTAAGTGCGTCTGGTTGTTATCTTTGTTTCCAAATCGAGAGAACTCGAGGGGAGACCCTCCTGTCCCCACTCTGCCACCTCCTTGGTATGAGAACTTGGAGAAGTCACTTTCTTTCCGTATTCAGCTCAAGTGTAATGGCTGCAATGGTGAGTCTTAAACGAAATGGATAGCAATGCTCATTGCCCCGGAGGGCCTTAAAGCAATCACACAGGCAAGCAGGGGCACACTGGACACCAGCTACAGAAGCTACCACCTAGCCTGCTCTAGGTGGCAGCAAAGGTGCCTGAACTCTCAGGATGGCACTGTTCCAACCAAACCTGTTGCGTTTAAACTATTGTTTAGCCATTTCTTCTTGGCTTGCTAGAGTCTGGCTGAACCTGTCTTGAGTACATTTTGTAAAAGCACTAAAGACAGATCCCGGAGAAGAGAGAGGGGATGATAATTGGTTCAGCCTGTCATCAAGGGCCGTGATGGTCACTTGCCCTTGTATAGGTGGCCCAGCTGAATGAGTTTGGGGAATGAGGAGGCTGCCGTGTAGCAAGCAGAAGTCTATCTCTGAGCAGAATTCTGATGTCAGGAGGAAATGATAGAGCTTGTTGAAGAAACGCTATCTTGGAGGCAGGTGGTTGACCAGAAGTGTATCTTCCAGAAAGTAGGTAGAGTTTGGAATTTCCTGTTGGGATTCGTTATTGGGAACAGGGCACTTCTTGAGAGGACAAGGACTTTGTTAGATGTTTCAGTCTCTGAGACTGGAAACACAACAGTGAATGTGTTCATTTTCGAATCCCCTTTCCACTAGGTTTGTGCTGGTAAGAACAGATTGTAAGATACAACTACAGCAGCTGCAACCCTGCCTTCTAAATACATTCACTACCCAGCATGCTTAGCAAAGGACTGTACTTGCAAAGTCCAAAGTCTGCTAAGCTTCTCTCCACTACAAATGGATGAAAAGAAAAAGGACAGACGAAGAAGAGCAGACAGTAGGCAACAAGGGCTATCTATCTGTGGAAGAGGGCAGAAAACCAAGACGAAGAAGAAGACACGAGGAGAGAAATGAGAGAAGGCAGGAAGCCATGTCCTGAGAAGGGCAACTGCAGAGTCACAAGCGCTCCACTCAGTGCTGGGGCGGTGGATGCTGTGGAATATTTGTGTGAAGACATGTTGCTGTAATTGGTGCATTGAAGAGCTGAATGGCCAGGAGCTAGACAGGAGGTGTAGGTGGGACTTCTGGGATCACAGAGGACTGGGGAAGAAGAAAGACAGAGATGCCAGGAGATGCAGAAAAAGCAGGATGTGCAGGAGGAGAGGTAACAGCCATGAGTTAGTTTAAGCTATAAGAACTAGTTGGAAACAAACCTAAGCTATAGGTTGAGATTTCATAATTAATAAGAAGTCTCCCTGTCATTATTTGGGATCTGGTGGGACAGAGAAATACTCGTTATAGGTGCATGCAGAAGGAAGGATGGTTTTCCCTTCAGGAGAATTGGAGCAGAGAAAGGAGAGCGTACTATTTGTTGTTCCAGATGGCTGGAGTAATTAATCATCTTTATGTCAATTGTGTTGAAGTTTGTATTGCAGAATCACAACAAATCATACTCCAAAGCAGTGATGGCTTTAGTTGAGAGGAAAAGAGTATAGATGAGAAGGAGGGGAAAAATACCATCCAGCTGAGATGTGTCAGAGACCAACCAGGGGTAGAACCTCTGGGAAAGAAGGTATGCAACACCTGAGAGGAAGCCAGATGTTGGCAGTTTATGCACAGGAATGGAAAGGAGGGAAGGAAGAGAAAGAGAAAATGGAGGGAGGGATGAAGGAAGGGGGAGGTGAAGGAGGGAGAAGGTCAAGGAGGGTGGAGGTGAAGGAGGGAGGGGGTCAAGAAGGGTGGAGATGAAGGAGGGAGGAGGTGAAGGAGGGAGGGGCCAAGGAGGGAGGGGGTCAAGGAGGGTGGAGGTGAAGGAGGGAGGGGGTCAAGAAGGGTGGAGATGAAGGAGGGAGGAGGTGAAGGAGGGAGGGGGTGAAGGAGGGAGAAGGTGAAGTATTGGGACCATTTGGAGTCCTGGCCTCCAGCTGTTCTTTCCTGCTAGAGATCTTTACTTTCCTTCTGATTTGAGTTACTAAAGGTTGTGTCAAAGTTGTTTACCAGCTCTGCTTCACGAGCACGTGTTGCCTTGCCTTGAGGATCAGAGGATAAGGTTTTCACCTATTGGCCCACCTGACCGTTGGGTATATAAGCCTCTGTGGTGCTATTGAAAAAAGGGCTTCGTACCAGTGTCTAGAGGACGGCGTCTCTGTCTGTCTGTCTCTGTGAGTCTGTGTGTTTCAATCTCCAACCCTTGTCCAAAGCTTGCGAACTGTATGGTAGCACATAGAGCGCAGACACGTTGGGTGTTGCAGGGAAGGAAGGAGGAGGTGAAGGAGAGATGGAGGAGGAAGGGATGGACAGAAGGACGAGTTGAGGCACTGGCCACACAAGCTCCTTTGAGGGAACTCCGTTTGGCCGTACTGGGCTAGTAACTGATATCTTGAGGCCTCACACGGCTGGCTGTAATTTGCGTATGTCATTTCTTTGTCCCTTCTTTTTCTAATGAGGAAGTCATCCAGCAGAGTCAGCTCCAGGGTCTGGGGTTCCTGCATAAGCAAATTGAAGCCAACGCTGTGTACACAGCATAATTTAATTTGAGCCTGCCCAAGCAGAAACTGTCACCTGACCTCTGCAGCTTAAACAATCAAATACTTTCTGCAAACACTTTATAAGCTTTTCCCCCTCATGCCTCTTAGAAACACCTCCCTCGTGCCTCTTGACAGAACCTAAATTGTTCTTGCTTAGGCGCTGCTCAGCACTTGAACTCCTGTCAGGTCAAAGGGATTCGCTAAAGGTTAAGTGCGGCTGAGTTGATCTCTTAACAGGACTTATTTTTGAATAAACTGTTAGTACTTCCAGGTATTTGGGCTCCATTTACTTTATGGCCCAAATTGATGCATCCATCTCTCTCAATATCTCTTAGGGCAGTGCTTGCCAGTCTTCCGCTAGTGTCAAAAATCATCCCAAAGAATTCACACCAGAGCTTTCGTTGCAGGGCATATGAGATCTAAGAGTCAATCTATCAATCTCTCTAAATCTATTTAGAAAGATAGATAGATAGATAGACAGACAGACAGATAGATTTTTGTTTGTTATCCCCAGAGGAGGAATTTTCCTTTTCTGTTTGGCACAGTGGCCCTTGTACATCGTCCTCTCTGTGACAGCCTAGATCTTTCCCTAGGCAGTCAGCCAGGCCCATGGAATAGAACCCTCAGGCAACTGGAGTCCTTCTTGGGGAGCTTCCACTATTGCAAAGGGAAGGAACGTCTTTGTGTCATTTTCTCTTAATGAGTGTGATGGCTGGGGAGCCACAGCCACTCTGAGATCTTTTATTGACACAAGCTCAGGGAATGACCACAGACTGCACAGTCCTGTAGTGAAAATCTTATCCTGGAGCAGTGAGATGGCTCAGTAGTTAAAGGCCTTGACACAGTGGCCGGAGGAACTGAGTGTGAGCTCCGTATCTCATACCGTGGCAGGAGGAAAGTGACTCTAAAGAGTGAAGGCACCAGAAGGAACCTACTCCAAAGAGCAGGTTAAGACCACCACATATGCACACACCTGTATTCACACACATGCAAAGAATAAATAATAAAGACCGTGTCCAGTTTGAGAATAAGAAGGTACTAGCTAGGGGTCAAGACAGGCAAGATGGTGGTGGAATGGTAACAATAGCAGATGACTGTGTAGGACTGGCGGGGTGGGGGTGGGGTGCCTTGAGAGTCTGACCGTTGTTTTCCTGATGAGACTGCTCTGTTCTGCTCTCCTTGACTGGGTGGAGAGCAGAGAGCCTGAGGACAGCGAGCAGTGAGCCCTCTCTGATCTGTAGACAGGACATTTCAGCCCTTCCTCAACTGCATTCTCCTGAGCACCCAATGCTGTCTAGGCTCCCCCCGTGTGCCAACAGAGGCTTGCCTATCACTGAGTTGGCTCTGGGCTGGGGGAGGATTGCTCCTGATACATGCCATTTGCTGTGCTGGGGAGGAATGGAGCAGAGAAACTTAATGTTTAGGAATTCTGAAGGCATTCCCTACCAGGAGAGGGTCATTAACAGCACAGAGAGGCATGCCTTACAAAGAGGAATGGCAGGTAGGTACAGTCATGGCTGAAGGTGGCAGAACTCAGAAGGAGCAGTGCTGAGTCTGATCCTTGGTTGGGAAGGGGTGGGTGGAGCAAACCTGGTAGAGGGACCAGGACCATCTCTGCTGGGTTTCCTCTGAGCTCCGCAGTTCTGAAGGTGACATTGACACTACCCATCCAGAGACCTTCCTCTGAGATCTGTGGTATTTGAGAAGCAATAGAGCGTTCTTGCTGTGTGTTCGTTCCATGGGGATGTTTAAATACAAGATTGAATTTCCAAGGATAACAATGAACACAGTTCAGAAAAAAAAAACTTGCAAATTTGCAAAGTGATTGTATTTGTCATTGTATGGTTTTTTGTTGTTGTTTTGTTTTGTTTTTGAGACAAGGTTTCTCTGTAGCTTTGGAGCCTCTCCTGGAACTAGCTCTTGTAGACCAGACTGACCTTGAACTCACAGAGATCTGTCTGGCTCTGCCTTCCAAGTGCTGGGATTAAAGGACTGTGCTACCATCGCCCGGTCATTGTAACCCTTTTTTAAAGTAAAAACTTCTGCAATGTTTTCCAGGGCAAGCGTCTGACACTCAGAACCAACTAAGGAGACAAATCACTTGAAATCAGCCTCCCCAGTCCAGTCTCTTCAGCTTGAAAACTTCAAATTTAGGAGATCCAATAGATCCTTGTCTTCACATGAGTCCTGGTTTGGCCCAGTGAACACATTCACTTACTCTACAATCTGGACATAGTTCTCACAAGGAAGCTTGTGGCCCTATGGCCCTGTTCCACCTCCTATGGGCAAAAGGGCTCTCTCTCTCTCTCGCTCTCTCTCTCTCTCTCTCTCTCTCTCTCTCTCTCTCTCTTCCTCCCCCCTGATTTCCTGACTTCTCTGGTAAGAACATGCTAGCTTCATGTCTCAGGAAGGGGCCTTACCTGGGCAACATCTTTGCCCAGACAACATCCATCCTAGAAACAGTATGCAATGCAGGGCTTATGTTTGCAGCCAGGTGCCTAAGTAAACTCAAAGTCTTAGGCCCGCACTTGGATGTACCCTCAGTGTGAACATGCAGGTTCGGGATGGAAGAAATCTGCCAGTCTAAGCTGCACCCCCTGCTAATCTGGTAGTGCGCCTGCCTGTCTTTCCTGTGAGTGGTTCCTTCCTTAGTTTAACATACTGGAAGGGAATGGGAGTTTTAGATTTTTCAGTACTTCTAAAATATATGTTTGGGAAGATGATCATGACCACTGGACCCGCACAGGTCCTTATGTATGCTGCTGCAATCTCTGGGAGTTCATATGTCTATCAATACTGTTGTCTCTTGAAAACACTGTTTCCTCAGAGTCATCCACCACCCCTGTCTCTGAAGAGGAGTTTTTCTGCCTCCTCTTCTGCATAGATCCCTGAGCCTTGAGGGGAGGAGCTCCCACTTAGGACTGAGTGCTCCTGTGTCTCTCACTCTCTGCACACTGACCCAGTTCTTCATCCCCATCTGATGCAGGAAGAAGCTTCTCTGACAACAGATGAGCGAGGCACCGATCTGTGTCTCTGTGCAGGGTGGCCACTCGGGTTGCTGATAGAAGGTGCTTTTGCAGGTCAGTGGCTGACCCAAGAAACGAAAATGGCTAGAAGAAAAATCAGAGGGTTGGCAGGGGAGAGTTAAATGTCCAATTTTTGGAAACAGGTAAACTAGAAAGGATGTGTCCTAGCTGCCACTGACAGTTGGGAGGAGGGAGCTTCAACGGTCAAATAAAGAAGGCAAGGAGGGGAGAATCAGCAGGGCCAACTCTCTCAGTGCAAGTCCAGACCAAGGACACCATGGAGAAAGAACTTGCCTTTTACATTGATCTTATTTTAAATTGTTACTTATGGAAATATGCAAAATGCATTAAAAAGATTAGAACATGCTGAACTTCCATGTGTCTATCTCTCAGCTTCGGCAGTTGTCAACACAATTGTCTAAGCCTCTGCACTCCTCCAGCACCTGCCAGAGTCCTCCCCTGAGCAATAGCTGGACTCCTCCCTAAGCAACGGCTGGATCCTTCCCCTAAGCACCTGCCAGACTCCTCCCCTGAGCAACTGCTGCGCTGCCCCCTCCCCCCACAGCACCTATAAGACTCCTCTCCTCTAAACACCTACTAGATTCGTCCTCCCCCTCTGAGCACCTGCTGGACTTCTCCCCTAAGCACCCACTGGACTCCTCCCCTGAGCACCTCCTGGATTTTCCCCCAAGCACCTATTGGACTCCTTCCCTAAGCACCTGCTAGATCCTCCCCTGCAACACCCCATAAGCACCTGCTGGTTTTCTCCCTCCCCTAAGCACCTGCTGGAGTCCACCCCCCCCCAGGCACCTGCCAGACTCAGACTCCCCTCCCTGCTGTAGGCACCTGCCTGACTCCCCTTCCTGCTTGAGGCACCTGCTGGACTCCCCTTCCTGTTCTAGGCACCTGCTGGACTCCCCTCCCTTCTCTGAACACCTGTTGGAATACTTTGAAGTTACTTCCAGACATCTCGTGATTTCATCTGTATTATTATCTTAAACAACTAAGTTGTGTGAGCTGCTTTTGTTTGATTTGTGTTTTTTTATTTTTGAGATAAGGATCTCACTACGTTGCCAAGGCAGGCCTTATGTCAACCCTCCTGCTTCCCTGATGCTGGTGTTACAAGCACAGACACCACACCCACCTAAAGGAATAAGAATTAAAAGAAAAATTTAACTATAATATTATTTCACACCGAAAATATTAAGTCATATTATATACCCTCTGCCTATTTCCTAACGTCTTTAGTTTTGTAAATAACACATATACATCCCTCAGTGCATACATAGACGTCGACTGGTTTGAATCAGGGATGTGTTCACATCGCATTTGGTTGATATGTCCGCTACATTCTTTTCATCTAACAGTTCCACCCCTATTTTGTCTGTAAATTTGTCAAAGATGCTATTGTTTCTTTGAATCTAACATTTTGATAGCTGTTTTCTTAGGTTTCCAATAAGAGAGGAGATGGGAAACTTGAAGGAGTTGCTGCATAGAGCCGTGTCAGGAGTCCAAACAGCATTGATGTGGGAAGAGCCAGGAAGATCCAGAGCACACAGTCAGATCTCTGGGGAAGGTGGAAGGTCACATGCTCGTTATAGGTGGCAAACCCCACACGGCCTTGACTCAGTGAAGTGACTCATATTCTGACAAGATAAAATCACAGCTGAAAGGGAATCAGTTGGGTTTAAAAACATCAGATCCAGGCCAGAGTTCGCTGCTGGAAATCTTGTATGAGGAGCTGACGGGCATAGGGTGGTAGGGGACTGGATGTCAGAACAAAGAAGCATTGGCTTTAAGTGGAGGACTCTGAGACAGCTGAGTGATCTCAAACAGAAAAGCAGAAAGAGAGCAGGAACTCAGGCCCAGCAACCAGGGCTACTTACAAGTGAGGAAGAGGTATCAGAATGAGATCAGTCTAAAACTGTAGAAACACAAAAGGAAAAAAAAGATCTAAGTTTGCAAGAGTGGGGGGCAGTTAGATCTCAGGGCTTTTGTTTTCACAGTGAACAGCTATAGCCAGGTGTGCATGCAGTCCCAGCTCTTGAGAGGCAGAGACAGAAAAATTGCCATGAGTTCAAAGCTAGCCTGAGCCACATAGTAAGTTCCAGGCCAGTCAGAGCTACATAGCAGGACTTTGTCTCGAAAAGCAAAACCAAACAAAACTAAGAATCTTATTCATTGAGATTAATGAATAAGTACTAAATACTTCAAGTACTAAATACTGTTTCAGGATAAACTTTTTTTTTTTTAAAGTCCATTTAGGCTGACATTAAAATGCTGTACTTTGAGCTACTTATCCAAAAACTTAACACAACTTGGGATCAACGTTAGATGTTTAAACATTAACATTAGATATTTGTTGGGATCACACTTAGATGTTTAAAATGCTCATAGAGTGCACTGTCACCCTTTGATGTGGGTAAAGGAACTTCTCACCCTTTTAGGGCATCATTTAGAGCACTGACCACACAGGTCCCGATAGTGTGCAGAAAGAGTTCTCATGAGTACAAGAGCAGCCTTCTTGTGCAATGCTAGTTTCTCAGTATAGCACTGTTGGATCTCATGTGCAGGGCTTGGCATCAATGTAAGAAGCTGCCTCAGAATTTTTTCTGGTGGCCCTGACTCCAGGACCCCATCCCTCTAAAGTCCTGGGTAAGGCTTTGTCTTGCAGAGGTTATTCCTGCTCGAGAACAGCAATAGTTTCCTAAATCTTCTTATAAGCACCATCTGAGGGGACAAAGGCATCACCTAGTTGAACTACTCTTTATCAGAAGTGAGTTTCCTAAGCTTGAAATCAAAGAGCGAACATTTTCTCATATTATTTGGCCAACAGTCTATGAGCCCATGAGGATAAGGGTGATGAGTATACCCCTCAAGTTCTTTCTCTTTCCTGTATTGTCTTTGTAGGAGGCCATCTTAAAAAAAATAGGCTGAACATATGGACGTTATGGGTATAAAATAACAATGATGCTTCAAGGAAATAGAAAACCAGCTTAAGGCTTGCCTGATGTAATATCACACAAGTGTGATTCCAGCACCCAGGATGCTGAAACGGGGGATTGTGAGGCCAGTCTGGGCTGTGTTGTGAATTCCAGGCCAACCTGGGCTACAACCTAGGGAGAAATACTCTTTCTCTCAAAAAATAAAAACAAAATAAATCACAAGCTAACAGGTTCATTCTGGGCCAGATGGTATAACTGACCATGGCTTGGGGATCTTAATTCTAGTTTCCTTGAAAGACATGTTCCACCGTGGAAGGGATTGCATAAGCTGATGTGATCGCAGAATAAAGGAAAGTCAGAAGTTCATGAACCTACAGCATACACTTGTGGGTTACTGAGCAGAAATACTACAGCAAGGCAGGAGAATCTCTCATCACTTTTTTAGCTTTAAGGTTGGTGGAGAAGAAAACTTCTTTGAGTTTAATGACGAAACCCAAAAGCTTTATCTTAAAGTAGGGGTGTTAAGTCAGACGCAGAGGCTGGCAAGAAGGGACAGTAATACACAAGAAAGGGCTAAAGATAGCCCAAGAAAATTCTAGCAGTTGACTTGCAATGTCCCATCTAGAGCCTCAGTGTTCTACTCAGTCCAGAGATCGAAGCCTGCGGGACCCTTCATACAGACACAGCTCTCCAGAGAACTTCAGCTCATGGTGGGTTCTGCTCTGCAAATGAGGTTTTACCATGGCAGATGCAACTCAGCATGCATGGTCCTCAGTCTCCTGGTGGATTTTTTTGTTTGTTTGTTTTTTTCGAGACAGGGTTTCTCTGTGATTTTTGAAGTGAGATCACAAGGCCTCTGCTCTAAGTCACATCCCAAACAGAGATCACTGACATTTCTTCAGTAAAGACAGTGGTCGGGGAGGTGAGAGGCTCGACCTACTAAGGCTCTAACAGTACAAGTCTGCTTCTCACATAGAGATAGATCCCACTTAAAGGCTAAGCTCTGGGGGTGCAGTATTGTTTGAATCTGAATCTTAAATTGCTGCTAATCATTTGCTTTTGCTCTTTTCAAATTCAAGAGTTCTCAGAGTGATAGTATCTTGACAATCAAGGTTGAAATAACTTCAAAGTACAATTTGGAATAAATGCTTGCTTTCAAAAAAGATTCCTTATTTAGCATTCTTCCTTTACAGACTTAATTTTGAAGGCCACATTACTGAAGAAGGCCATTTAGGTTATTTTCTACGAAAGGACACAAAGGGCAAGCATAGTCATCCAGTGTTTTAGTGGTTGTGGTTGGCGTCAGAAGATCCTTTCTGACAGCTGCCTTGACAGGGTTCTCAGTGGCAGTTTGAATTGAGACGTTCAGGTCCCGGTTATGGTCCAACAGACAGTTCTTTCCCTTACCCAGAGTATGGCTGTCTCAAAGGTTGAGTCTGAACTGACTTCGGTGAGACAAAGAGGCGACTCTGTCCTAGTCTGTTTGGAATTTTCACTTCGTTTTCAGACAGTGTCCATGCATCCCTATCTCAAATTGCTTTCTCTCTCCTCCTTGGTACAGTTCCTTGTTGGTTTATGCCAACACAAGCCAACTTACTTTCCTCTTTCCTTCCGTTTCCTTCCTTTTCTTTCCTTACTGAGATTTTTGTTTTGCTTTTGATTTGGTTGAGACACCACCTCAACCTGTAGCTCTGCATGGCCTGGAATTCACTACAAAGCCCTCAGATCCACATCAGTTCTTTTCCCAAGAGCTGGGATTGCAGGCAGGAGCCCTGGCCACAGGAAACTGACTTGATCCGAGTCATAGGGCTGCAAGGGAACTGGAGTAGTTAGTGGGGAAGACAAGGGTTTAGAGTTACAGAGAGAGGCGCATGTGTTTATCACGTGGACACGTGAAAGGAGAACAAGGAAAGGGAAGTGCTCAGGCTTCTGGCTTCGGGGTCATCCTGGCTGATAGGTTCTTTGATCCTGCAGTGTGACTCCCCTTGCCCCCTCTCTGCCCCCGGCTCCAGGGTTCCTACTCCATTCCAACCCAGAAGCCTACAGGGTTTGGGGCAGTTAGAGCTACTGGGGCTAGCCTGCACCTTCTTCCTTGCCTGTAGAAACCAAACACAATAATAAGTCAGTGAATCAGTTTTCCCCTTATGACTGGTCCCTCAACACGTGCAGGACAGAAGAGAGACCAATGGGCCAAAGCTTGTTTTTATTGAAGAAACTTCCTCCAGAAGTTAAGAAGTATATAGACAAAGGGGAAGTGATAACAGGAAACAAGGTAAGAATGGATAAGGTGGCAATCGAGGGGTTCCCATATGGGCCTTAGATTCTTAAGGCCTTAGATAGAAAGCCATTACCCCCTTTGATGGCTTTGGGATAACAAGGCTAAATGACAGGCACAATGCCAAGCTTGCCTGGTTCCTGCATAGAGCATGAGACGAATCCCTCAGGGTCTCTTCTCCTAGGTGGCTAGCCTCCCCAGCCTGCACTAGCAACCCTCTGACACCAGTGCTCACTGCTGGCTGTAGATTCCATGCCATTCCTTTCTGTGTGCAAGATCTGCTCCACCCTGGCTTATCCTGGCAGTACAGGTTCCTCTCTTTGATTCTTTCTCTCTCTTGGGCTTTGTGGACAAGCTGAGGCAGGTCGTACTGACGCCAGTAAGCCCAGCAGATCTGTCCTTTCTCTTTCTTACCTCATTTGCATGTAGTTCATTTATACACATTCGTCTAGATATGCCTGTGTGCTCATTTGTGCACGCTCATCTATATATGCCTGTGTGCTCATTTGCCTGGGGCATCTTGGGATGAGCACCTTTCACTCAGTTCCCAGCAGGTTATAAGACTGGGATTTAAAGTCATTTAATAATTTCTCTCAGGCTGTATTTTGCATCCCAGGGCTGTGCTAGATAGGTCTTGTTTGGTTTTTGTTTTGCTTATTTTTTTATTTTTTGTCAACTTGACACAAGCTAGGGTCTTCCTTCTGTCGACATCTATCTCCTTCATACAGACAGCACAGAGTCTAGAAATTGGGAAGTCTTGGTGTTCCAGCAATCTGCTTTCCTAGTTTTCCTAGGACACAAAACTGTTACTGGAAATTGGGGTCTTAGGCAGGCTTTCTTGGGTTCTTGGCATCTCATCTAAAGAACTGAAATCAGGGCTCGCACTGATTTACAAAAGAAGCATGGTAACTTTGATGAGAGCAAAACCACAGTGCGGATTGTAGAGGGACACACAGACAAGATTGACAGCTGTCCATATGAGTGACAGTACTCACGAGGGTCAGAAGGGCCAGAGGACAACTTGCAAAGATCTGCTCTCTCCTTGCATTCTGTGGGCCTAGGGAATCGAACTCAGGCACCTTTACTCATTGAGACATCTCGCTGGCCCTTTTCCTTTAAAAAAAAAAAAACAGATGAAATTGCATAATCTTTCCAGAGGTGCCTTGAATGGGATTGTGAACTGGCAATAAGATTTTTTTAATATTTTATTTATTTATTATGTGTACAATATTCTGTCTGTGGTGTCTGCCGGCAGGCCAGAAGAGGGCGCATATCAGATGATTGTGAGCCACCATGTGGTTGCTGGGAATTGAACTCAGGACCTTTGGAAGAGCAGGCAATGCTCTTAACCACTGAGCCATCTCTCCAGCTGAACTGGCAATAAGAAAAAACAAATAAACAAAGGGTCACAGAGTTGAATGAGGGAATTATAAATCTGTGTTTTACTGTAAATTGGTTTTTGAGATCCCCAGCTTTTAAACTGGGAAAGCAGAAAGGCCGTGTGCTCTTAGACCTGAAGACAACACCTTACTACTATAATGTTCCCATTTAAACATCTATGGAAGCCAAAGAGCATATCTGTCCAAACCTTCCTAGAGCCTGTTGATACTGAGCTTCCATTCTCTGCCCAGCAGACTTCCAGGTGAGCGGCCCCTTCCTCTACTCACCCTCCTCAGTCCGTCTCTATGGTCTCATGTTGGCATCAAATTCAGAGCTTTTGAAAGGATGGTCCAGCCAACCAGACATCTCATGCTAGTTCTCACCCACGGATCACATCTGCTTACTGGGTGGAACGGTGAGGTGGATGTGGTAAGACAATCAAAGAACATGGCTTTTCTCAGACGGGGAAACCATGAAAGAGTCACCCAAAGTGACTGTGACTAGTGATGACTTAAAAAGCAGCAAAACAGGAAGTGCTCAGGTTTTGAGGTTTTGGATTTGTATTATCTTATATAAATCTAACGACTCAACCTGCTTGGTTGCTAATGATGAAGGTGAGGCTGCTGGCAACTGCTCGCGAGCAATCTCTGACAGGCTTCAAAACATCTTGAATATTAGTCAGCAGGGAGCTGACTGCCAAAAAAGGGGCCTTGCATAGGAACATCTGCACTGCACACAGATGCCCCCTGCCAAACCGAGCACCCCAAGAAAAGCCAGCTCCAGAATTCATAAGCAAAGAAGCTGAGGCAGGGGAATGATTGCTGAAGTCTCCCAGAGTGCAAAACTAGTTTTTGGATGGGTTACCTTCCAGTGTCTGTGTAGCTCAGCGAGTTCTCAAATTCACATTGGTCCTCCTGCCTCAGCTTCCTGGATGCTAGAATTATGGTCTGCAAAATCATAAATGGCAGTTCCTAATATTATTATGTGTTTGTACAGAAACCTTTATTGGCTTGGAGTCTACATCCTCAGTGAATCACACGACAGAAATGGAGACATTAACATTCCTCTATTACCACCATGTGGTGAGGTGCTGGGACTCCAAGGCATACCTGGCTGAGTGGTGATTGGCTGTTAAAAGGAAGTGTTGATGTTTGCCAAGGAAGAAGAACTGGAGGTGCCACTGTCCTGAACACCTCCCCATCTCCTTCCTTGTCTCTTACTTTCCTCCCTCCCTCCCTCTCTCCCTCCCTCCCTCATTCCCTCCCTCCCTCATTCCCTCCCTCCCTCCCTCCCTCCCTGTCCCTCTCTCCTCCTCCTTCCCTCCCTCTCTTCCTTCCTTTCTTCTTTTTTTCTCAACATATTCAAATAGATATGGGCCTAGACTTTTCTTTTTGATTATTCTAGTTGAAGGTCTACACGATGGCGAACAGTTATAAAAAGCCAGGGAATCACATACCGGATCTGTGCTTCTCAATTTAAGAAATAGTCCCGTGAAGTCATATCTGTCAACCCTTATCACGTGGTAGAATCTGGTGGGGAAGGAGAAACCTGAGTGGATGAAGGCAGGGGTCTGCACTTGCCCTTTTGAATGTGGAAAATATTGATGTGGTGAATTGAACTGTTTTATTACTAATCTACAATTTGCCGGTTGTACAGCCTTAGATATCACACTGGAGACAGGAGGGACGTAGAGTCCACATATCAGCATCCTGCTTTTAGACCTGACCTCTGTGGAAGATCTCCTCCCAGAATGAATCATCCACAGACAGAATCTTCGATGATGAAAGCACCCTCTGGAGTTTGAAAAGAGACGAGGCTGCTTTAAGAGAGAAACAGGAAGTTGTAACTAGAAGCCCTCTGAATGCTAAGCCATCTGAATGCTTGTGAAGTAGCAACAAAGTAGCAGCGTTTATTCTGAAATTCTGTGGCGGCCAGTCTGTCCTAGGCGAACCTCTTCAAAGTGCTCACCCCTCATCCAGGGATTTCTCTGAGCATCACGTTCTGGGAGTGGAATGGCGGGGCAGCTTCGGCTTACGTCAGGGAAGCATGAAGATCATTTTCAACACCAGGGAGCGGTGGAGCTGCTTGCCTTTAATTTTTTGCTCATCCTTACCATTCTAACCATCTGGCTATTTAAAAATCACCGATTCCGCTTCCTACATGAGACTGGAGGCGCGATGGTGTACGGTGAGTGTGCAAACGGTGGGATTGATGTGAAACTTGTTGCCCGGGCGTAATTAGAGACTTGTGCTCAGATGGCAAAGTACCGACAAGTGAGGAGAAGATGCTGACTGAAGTGTCATTAGCCTGACGGGAGGTGCAGCGATGTTATGAATGCTAGCCTCTTTCTAGAGAAGCGGCAGAAATTCGCCTGCTCTCAGAGTGGCTGCCACAGCCCCGTTCTGAGGCAGCATCAGGCGATCTGTTGACAGCTGCAGTCCTTTGTCATGCAGGGAGTCATGGGGCACCAGTCCTGAGAGTGGGATGTGGTAGCGATGCTGCTGCCATAGAGCAGCCTCTTCCTCAGGTAGCCAGCTGGAGGAGCATGCAAAGTTAACCCAATAGCTTCAGGATCCCTGGAGGAAACCGCTCTCCCTCCCAACTATCTTCAAGAAGAAATACTTGTAGAAGCAGATCCCACCCCGTTACAGGAATAATTGTGTCAAATCCTGTTTCATCATATGAACAGTCTTAGCTTCTGGTAATAAATGTGTTAAACTAAGAGTTAAACCAAGATTTTCCTCTGCAGTACTGCAAGACTTTCCATCTCTTAGCCTGAGTTCTTCTGATCTTGTTTATAATCCTTGTTTGTGTTCTCACACACTTTCTCCTGCTTCTGCTTTTTTTTTTTTTCTTTTAGACAGGGTCTCACTCTGTAGCCAAGGCTGGCCTGGAACTTACTAGGCTGGCCTCGCACTCAGAGTGATTCTCCTGCCTCAGCCTCCTGAGTATTGGAAAAATAGGTATAAGTAACCACAACCTGCCTTTTTAAACCACAGGGGAAAGTGATAGTTTATGGTTTAACCTCCCAAGGTGATGTTCTTTCTGTGCAAGTACCACATCATTCATCCTTTGTAGAAAGTTTAGTAAAATGTGATTATGTAGTCTATGCAGACTAGACTGGATTCTCTAGTTTTTTTTTTTTTTTTAAGGTAAGATACTAGGCACGAGCAGTGAACTGGTACCAAGACAACCACCACACTACAAACTAGCCTCACTACCGTTATCCCACCTAGGAAAAATAACAGTCAAGGGGATGCCAAAACACACAGTGAAGAACAGACTTTTTGGCTTTCCCTCATTTCAGAAGTCTCGAGGTCCTTTCATATGTCTGAGGTCCAGGGAACAAGATGAGTGCACGTTCCATGTGCTAAGCATGTAACGTCCTGATGTTAAGCATGTTCAGCCATGGAGTGGAGCATGAGATGTCCTGTCCTTAACTAGATCCCCTGTGAGATACTTGAGCTGTGGGACAGACATTCAAGGCCAAGCAGACCAGTTCATTATCAGGCAGCCAATTTAGAGCAGAGCTAAGTTCCTTTGCACTGAGAGTCGCACAGCACACAGCAAAACTTTTCTGGCTGGGGGTTGAACTCAGAAATTAATATCGATCAAAGTTAACATTATATCTGCCCCAAACAGAAGGGCACGGTGCTTTCAGAGGCAGAGCCCCAGGCATGAGTCATTCATCCTCTCTTTCTCTATAATCAATTTACCAGGATCTTTCTCTGTCTTGGGTAATAAATAATCAAAAAGATACAGGATGTAATCTGAGAAGCCAGAAACAATGTGATCCTTAGCAGCATCTCCAAGGGTTGTGCATATCTTCGTGATCCGTCACAGATTTAAGAATAAGTCCTTCTTGGAGGAACGATTACTCCACACAGCCTGAAACTGGATTGAATTAAAATTATTGTTATCAGTAGTTATAAAATTGTTACCAATTTCCTTCTCTATGGTAGGGATATTGTTTTATCAAGGTAGTTAAATCAGTTTTGCTGATTTAATTTTTGATTAAATTTTAGCTGATAGGCAGGCATGGAGGTCCTCCCCAAGCTGAAGAGCCAGGTGTCATGGTCATTGCCATGTGTTCTCACACATTTCAAGCTGGTTGATAGGGTTCTTGTTCATTTTCCAGGCTAGGCTCTGAAACTAATTCATCAGGATGGCCTCCACACTCCTCTTCTAGGATAATCAAAACGCTGTACCTGAAGTGGTCCGTGCTTTCTGTCAGGGGTGTAATGAAATAGCCATACACTGGGAAAAGAGGAACTCTGAATAGTAAGCGGGAGAGAACTTACTATTGCATTGGTTTCCCAGTCTTTGTAAATGAATATTGAATTCATACAGTGGAAAGGGACCTCAGCAGACAGAATCGTCATTTTACAGAGGAAGTGGGAAATATGGAGGTCATGGTATTGGTTTGGTGTCGAGCTAGGGTTCTTCACAGCTTTCAACTAAGGATGCTGAGACAGTAATAATTAAATTTCTTTAGTGATATTTTGAGTGAGAGTGTGAGTTAGTGAGAGAGAGAGAGAGAGAGAGAGAGAGAGAGAGAGAGAGAGAGAGAGTTGGGAGTGGGTGGGTGATAGAGACATTCAAAAGAGCAAGCACCAAATATATGCCCCTGTCGTAAACACTTTAAGAATTGGCCATAGCATCTCTTTCCAGCAGGTCTGACAAACTGAGATTCCAGGGTCAACCCTTTCTCCATCTGAGGATGGAGGATGTTGTTTCTACAGTAGACTGGCGAGAGGTATAATGGGGACCAATGGAAAAGGAAGACAAACTTAGAAGTTTGAATTGTCTTGTTTTATGAAGGCAGACACCTTACAGTGGACCGCAGCAGCTCGCATCCTGCAACAGGCTTGCTGCCTTAAAGTAGACTTGCAACAATTGTCTCTACCCCTCAGGTTTGCCACAAAGTGCCTTGGAGAGTGGTCTTTTTCCTCGGGCTTATCAGTGAATTAGGCTAGCAGCCCCTACTTTTCTGGTTACCTCATCTTGCCATCATCGACTGCTTGCACTGAGTGCCATTTGCCCCCAAATTGAGACAGGGATTTTCTTCAAGGCACCACAGTCCCTGTATTCCCTCACCCCAGTCCACTACCTGTCTCTCTGCAGGCGCTCTGGTGAGCTGTGCTAAATGTCCCTTAGAAGATTTAATAGATGTTGCTACATTTAATCAGTGTACTTGGGAATCCAATTAAAACAATTTCTCGGGATCAGAGGCTTACAAAATGAGCAGTTAGAGATAATTGCGGGGCAAGGTGACCAAGCGGAATGTTGAACGCTTCTTTCATAATTATTGTTAGGAACAATTTCCAAGTTGTTAACCATAAAATATCATATGCGGGGCTGTAGGGGCCAAGAAGTTTCCTCTGTGCTGACTGGAAATAAAACTGAAGATATAAATACAAGTAATTGCTTATATAAAAAAAAAGGTCTTCTCTCATTATTATGGGTCATGGGATGCTTTTAAAAATTAGCAGCGTCATTGTAGCAATATTTGCTTCACCAGGCATAGTGGAGGGTGATTTTCGTCCATGACATCCTATGGCTCTGGTTATTTCAAAATGGAACAATAAGCAACAGTAATAATCATTTAAACTGGACTAAAAGCCAGGATGAGCGTTAATGGTCAAAATATTGATTGACGGCAGCTGAAACACTTAGTGCTGCTTAGTCGGGGCCTGGAGTCATCTCCTCGATGTTCATAAAAAAGCACTGGCTCCTTGGTCCCAGATAGCATTAAGGCATCCATTGTGTCTCCCTGGAGGCTGCAGGACATTTGCGATGCCATACCTTTGAGAGTTGGGATTTAAGATTAGGGACAGAACAATTTAAATATCTTAGAGTTCTATCTTTGGTTTTACAGTCATCCAATTAGAGACTGTCCTGAACCCATGTAGAAATTTGTTCATCATTTAGGAGGAACCAAGGAAATTCCAAGCCTCTATGCTTAAACTTTTGAGTTCATTAAAAGCTGTGTCATATTCGAATGCTTTTCAATCCTTTAAGAGTATTCTTAGATAAAGTTTAATAAAACAATTTAATTTAACCAACAGTTTTTTTTTTCAGGTTTAAAGAAACAATAATCACAAAACTGTCTTTCCCCAGACCTTGTATAGAAATAGGTTGCACCCCAGTCCGTCTCAGAGGTTCCAGGATGAAACTGTATTGCTAGACGTGATGTGTCTCCACCTTACCGGTCCACTTTTGCTCTGACCCAGCTCAGCCTGTGCCCCTGACAGACTGACCCACTTTCCCCTCTGCCCTGCCTGAGTGGTCCTCTTCGGGCACTTAGCCTGTTGAAAGCCGGCAAACTCTGTAGAGAAAGAAGTCATTGCTCTCTTTGAGGTTGCTGCTTTTAAGGCTGAATTTTTTTCTTTCTCTCTCAGTAGTGGGATGTATTGTTCTGTTATGTGACTTAATTTCTGGTCTGATTTTTCTCATCTGTGAAATGAGGAGGAAATGAATTCCTTTCTAACTTCAAAATTTCTCCAAACTTTAGGCCCAGGCAGACATTAGTCAGTCAGACATCTTGGAGTTACTTCCATTAAATCCAGTAACTTTCTCTGTGGAATCAAATAAGCAATCATGAGATCTGGTCCTTTCTCCTAGACACGATTTTACTTAGTAGCACTGATATATCACTCTTTGTTCATCCAGGCCTGCTTTGATTTTCAAATTGGGTGTTTAGTAAATCTTACTGAATTTCTATTGACATCCCTCTACCGGAGCCCTTCACGGTGGCCGTGGGCATCTCTGTAAGTTCCTTTCTCACCAAACCAGAGTGGCTCTGCCTTGACCTAAAGGATCTGCAGGGCAAGTAGTTAAGATTGAGAGTCTTCCTTGTGCTATAAAAAGCTTGATTTAGGTGCTTCAGAGATCTGTCCAAGGTCTTCCACATGGTGGCTAAATCAAATAAGTAGAGGAACTGAATCAGAGATTTTTTTTTCTGCATAAGATGTTACATTGGGGCATAGTGGTATACACCTGCAGTCCTAGCACTTGGGAGGCAGAGGCAGGAGGATGAACACGAACTCTATTTCAGATCATGCTGATTTGCATAGTAAGCTATAGACCAGTGAAGGCTGTGCGTTAGACTCTGCTTCAAAAAGCAGACGAGAGAGAGGTTTTTTTCTTTTCTTTTCTTTCTTTCTTTTTTTTTTTTTTTTTAAAGTGAAGTAACTTTTGTATTCTAAATAAGGCTGTATATTGTGTTGAGGTCCTGACCTTTTGGGAACTGTACAGCTTTCGTCTGGCTGCCCTAGTGCCCCTTCATTGCTCCTCTCAGGCCTGAAAAGGCTACCGCCAGTGCACACTGAGAGAGGGGGTTTAAGACTCAAGCTATTTATGAGCTATTATCTAGAGTCTAATTGAACTAAACTCATGATTCATGACAGGGAATATTAACATTTGACAACTCAAAAAGTTGATATATAATAAAAACTAGCTAAAAGCAAAAGAATATATAAAGTGCAATTTTTACAGCTGTAAGGACTTTACACATATTAACACCATTTAATCCTCACCATTGTCATTTGTAGATAGGGAAACTGGGACAACGGAGAATCAAGGAACTTGTCCGATGTCACACAAGTACTAAAAGTCAGGTGTGGGACTCAAAGCTTACCATGTGGCTTCTAGGTATCAAGTGTGTGTGCACACATGTGTGCTCACTCAAACGTTCATGAGCACACAAATACGCATAAAGAAAAGATTATTGCTTTCATGTTACAGATGAGGAATCCAATACTCGGAGCCACTGAGTGACTGGTAATTGCAAGGCTGTGTTTCATACTCAGGACAATGACACCAGTGTTCTTCCTGCCTCAAGCGTTCACTCAAGAGTAGCTACTGTGGTGTACAAAGGGTTTATTCTGCTCCAAGCAATGGTACCTGTGCTGGATAGTTAAATGTTAGTTTGACACAAGCTAAAGGCATCTGAGAGAAGGGAACCTCAAATCAGAAAATTTCTCCTTAAGATCAGGCTGCAGGCAAGCCTGCAGGGCATTATCTTAGTTAGTGACTGATGGGGAGGGCCCAGCCCATTGTGGGTGGTGCTAAACTTGGGCAGGTTGGTCCTGGATTCCACTGAACCTCATAGAAGTGGGAAGTACACTTGAATGCATTGGCACAGGAGACCACTTCCTAAATATAACCCAGTAGCACAGACACTGAGAGCGACATTTGATCAATGGGACCTCCTGGATCTGAGAAGCTTCAGTAAAGCAAAGGACACAGTCAACAAGATAAAACGTCAGCCTACAGAATGGGAAAAGATCTTCACCAACCCCACATTGGACAGAGGGCTGATCTCCAAATTCTACAAAGAACTCAAGAAATTGGTCATCAAAAGAATAAATAATCCAATAAAAAAGTGGGATACAGACCTAAACAGAGCAGAGAACTCTCAACAGATGAATTTAAAATGGCTGAAAGACACTTAAGGAAAAGCTCAACATCCTTAGCCATCAGAGAAATGCAAATGAAAACAACTCTAAGATTCCATCTTACGCCGGCAAGAATGGCCAAGATAAAAAACACTGACGACAGCTTATGCTGAAGAGGATATAGGGTAAAGGGAACACTCCTCTATTGTTGATGGGAGTGCAAACTGGTACAGCTGCTTTGGAAATAAGTATGCTGATTTCTCAGAAAATTAGGAAACGACCTGCCTCAAGACCCAACAATACCACTTTTTGGGTATATATCCAAAGGACATGTCCTCAATTTTGCTCATAGCAGCATCATTTGTCATAGCCAGAACCTGGAAACAACCTAAATTCCCCTCAACTGAAGAGTGGATAAAGAAGATGTGGTATATTTACACAATAGAGTACTATACAGTGGGAAAAAATAATGACATCTTGAAATTTGCAGGCAAATGGATCTAGAAAGCATCATATTGAGTGAGGTAACTCAGGCCCAGAAAGACAAATATAATATGTACTTACTTACAAGTGGCTTTTAGACATAAAGTAAAGAAAAAATAGCCTACAATTCACAATCCCAGAGAACCTAGACAACAAAGATGACCCTAAGAGAGACATACTTGGATCTAATGTACATGGGAAGTAGAAAAAGACAAGATCTCCTGAGTAAATTGGGAGCATGGGGACCATGGAAGAGGATATAAGAGCAGAGGGGAGGAAAAGAGGGGAGCAGAGAAAAACACATAGTTCAACAAAAACAATAATAATAAAAAAAAAACCAGGCTGAACAAGCCATAGGAACTAAGCCAGTTAGCAGCACCCCTCCATGGCCTGTGCTTCAGCTCCTACCTCCAGGTTCCTGCTCTGTTTGAATTCCTGTCCTGGCTTCCTTCAATGATGAATAGCAATATGAAAATGTAAGCCAAATAAATCCCAGCCCCCAAGTTGCTTTGGGCATAGTGTTTCACCACAGCAATGGAATGCCTATGGAAGTACCTTTAGAAATCTGCAAAATAAAATCTAAAGAAGTCAAAGAATTAGAAAATGTACAAGCTACACAGAGTTGGCGGGAACACTTTTAAATATCTGTAGTCTCGGATCTGGGTCATCACTGTGTTCTTATCAGAGTTTGACCATCCAGGCAATGGGGAATTGTTTCGGACAGGAGCAGTTCAGTTCCTTTGTTAACCGAAGCCTCAGAAATGGTAGTGTCCAGAACAAAACGCCTAATGTAACCCAGTGGATGCAATACTGTGATATCATATTCATGCTAAGTACCTGGAGCTGAAGTATCCCAGGGAAAGTGATATGGCTGCCTGGAAACACCTGCTCACACCCTGGGGAAGCTACCCTGCGAATTGTCTCATTTAGATTTTAAATCCCTGTGGATTGCAGAATGTGTGTGATGGACACTTCGTATAGCTTGACAAACAAGAGTGGATTTGTGAATCATAAAAAAATGGACTTTTGCCATGTGTGATTTGGACTGAATTTAATTGTTGGAAGAGTCTGGAGGATGATAGCTTTATTCTTAGGGGTCTCAGAACTCTGAAAGCTTTATGCTGAGTTGACACCGTTGATCTTGGTAGAATTCCAAGGCTTTAGTCCTACTGACTATTGATGGGAACTACTGTCTCTACTGTCATATACATTGCTTCTAATAGCCTGGGTCCAGCATTGATTCGTCAGCTAAAGAACAGTGACCCAAAGCAGATGGATATGATCAAACACTCTGGGCTGTATCCAGCAGTCTTGTCTACCATCTTCTAGGTGGCTTCCGTGTATTTACTCTAGTGTTTCACTAGGAAAGGAATTAAACAGGGAGTTGCTAGCTTCATTTTTCTACCACCTTTTCCACCCCATTAGGGTGAAAACCATCTATCTTCCTTCTAGGGAGCCCCTGTCACTGTCCACAACATGATGCTACTAGGAGGAAAATGACAGACAACAGTATCTCTGTGTAACACTATAAAGGAAGAAACCATTGCTTATCCATTACATATCTAGTCAGACACTCTTGTCTACAGTTCTGCCGACAACTTCTTAGGGATCATAAGGAAGGATGTTGGTTCCAAAAAGCTGGTGCTGGAAGTAGCTTCCAGAGAAAAGTAATCTATAGTACGTGTTAGAAATCCAAAACCCAGTGAAATGTGTGTGTGTTGTGTCACAAATGTGTATGTTGTGTGTTTTGTATGCACACACATGTATGCATGGAATATTGAGTATGATCTAAAGTGTACCAATGGTGGGTGATGGACATGAAGAATCTTACACTGGAGAGAACACGATGGTTAGACTTGTGCCATCTTCCATGGGACTCTTCCACACAATGGTAAACATCTTGAAACTGTCCCAAGGTGGACAGCTTCACGGATGGCTCTCCATCTTGGTGTATATGGGGGTGGTCAGGCTGGCAGGTAGCACACTCTAGTCCTGAAATCTTTATGAAACGGTTTTCTCCACCAGGGCAAATTTATAGTGAGAAGTGTAAAACAATAAATTGTGTCCCTTTTAGCAACACCTACACTCAACTTTTAAATTTAGAAGGTTGGTGCAGGCGGGCAGGGAAAAAGACAAAAGCCTTAAATAACCAGCGGCATTGTATATATAGGTATTTTACTTTCCTTTTCATCCTGACTAAACTAAGGTCTAAAGCAAATCACTAAACACATACTTGTTGGGGAATGCATTTGGACATCGGCATCCAAATCTTCGTCACCTCTTTTGACCAGTGTGAGTACCAAGACTTTGACAAGGTGAAGAGAGAATGGATAACTATAAAATAAGAAGTTAAAAGTATCGGAGATGAAGTTAAACTCCAATACCTGTAAACATTCACCACTTGACTTTCTTAGACTCTCTTGCTCTTTCCTTCACTGACACCTTTGTTAGTCATCCCACCTGCCTGATTGTCCAGTCTGCACTGTGGTCCCTCATCTACACACGCTTCTCCATGACAGCTGTGTGTCTCCTCTTCTCCACAGACTGAAGTCGTGTGCATCCTTAAAGTCCTTGGAGAGGACCGGACTAGCTGATCTTTCCTTTAGATTTTCTGGAGCTTGACATGTTAGTATTGGTTTTTCAAGACAGGGTTTCTCTGTAGCTTTGGAACCTGTCATGGAACTAACTTTAATAGACCAGACTGGCCTCAAACTCACGGGGATCCGCCTGCCTCTGCCTCCCAAGTACTGGGATTAAAGGTGTGCGCCACCACAGTCTGGCTTCTTATTATTTTTTAATAGAGTTTTAAGACAGGTTCAGGGCTGAGGATGCACCTTAATATCAATGCTTGCCTGAAGAGTACAGGACCTGGGTTCTGTTCAGCAACAAGTGACAGAAACCCTGTCCTCTGACTTCCCTCTTCTCCTCTCCTCTCCTCACCTCCCCGGCAGGGCCCCTTCACTTGTTATTTGATGAAATAAGGTCATATAGACATTCTAGAGCTACTAGTCTGCAAGAGGAAAAAGAAGGCCTGGATCCAAGGATCAAGTCAATTAACCCTGAGCACGTGGCTGTGTGGGGAGGGATGGGCAGTTAAAAAAGAACAGGGCATCCTGTGTGTGTGGTATGTATGTTTGCAATATCAGCTACTGGGTAGGGGCTGGCATCATGAATTTGAGACCCTGTCACAAAACAAACAAATAGGACTTTGCTACGTGAAGGTAGAGAGAGTTAGCAAGCATTGGTTTTTTACCGGACATAACAGGTCGAGATACTTAGGGATTCACCTACTTAGTTTAGAGAAGGGGCAAGGCCATCACTCAATACTTGGAGGATCAACTCCAGAACCCAGCTGTCCTGCAATCTTCTTGTAGTATCTGCATGTGCATGCCGCTTCCAAGATCTTATGAACTCCATGCAGCATGTGAGTGGATGCTTTGTAGTAGCCCATAATACTCACACCACAGCTGGACTAGCTGTGCCCTTCGTCTCCAAGGAAGAACCAATCCTACAAAACCAAGTCCCATGGGAGCTGGAGTTGTGCTGAGCCCTGTCTGGGGCACTATGCATGACCATGTGAACACAGAAGAGACTGGGATATGTCTGTATTTTAAAGACCATTCTTCCATCTGCTGCCATTTATGATTTGTAGACGTATTAAGGTCCCGTGTATATTTCTCTAAGCAAAGCCCTGTCAGAGAGACATTTCCGTACCATATTGAACAACTGTCAGCAGGATGCAGAGGGCTTGGCTGTGGGATGAGGTTTTATAGTGAGACACTTACAGTGCCTTATTCTTAGAGGACATTAGCATGGCGGGATTGTGTGGAGGAAAAGGCCAGTAGACTGCTGGCCTATGCTAATGTTTTGCGGGATAAGAACATTTTGTGTTCATTTTTTCCCCCCAGCTTTCACAAGCCTCAGAACATCTTACATGTCTGTGACAACCAAGTAGAACAAGGTGGACTATGAACTTAAGAGAATCTAAAGGACAAGGCTGGTATTTCTGAATCCTCCTTGATGGGAGTGGTCCTGAAGCTCTTTCTGTCTGCCCCCCCCCCATTCTCTGGTTGTTTGTTTGATACAGAGTCTTCTATAGCCTAGTCTTGCCTTAAACTCTTGATTTCCCTGCCTCCACCTCTCTAGTGCAGAGATAACAGGTGTGTGCAACTGCACACCACTCCCTCTCTCCCTTCTCCATGCTCTGACATAGAATAGCTGCCTACCAGACATCTGTTCGATGACAGCTGTACAGAAAGCCCTTAAGGACGGGGACATCATAGCATTCGTTGAGGTGTTCATTCTCTGTGGCACTTTAAAATCCCTGGGACTGGCGGACTACATAGCAGATCCTTTCCTTCTTGACATCAAGGGAGTTTGTGCACTGGAAAAACTCCAACTCCAACTCTGCCTGAAGGATTTGTCTTTCCTGAAGGAAAGGAGATAAATCGCAGCACAGTGCCTCTGCCTTAAATGGTCTCATTGTGTACTTACTGGAGGTCTTGGGCAAAGAAACACTGGATCATGTGGGCTTGCACGGGACTGGCTTCTAATGCCCTGTAGATCACACTAGGTGAGCAGAACTCAGGGAGGGAGAACTGTGTACCGGGCTCCGACAGAGCATTTGTTTGCCAAGGTGAGGCCAAGCTGCTTTTTCAGGTCCTGGGTACTCTGGGAATAAAGCTCTGTAAGGGGAAGTGTGACTCCGAGGGAGGTCAGAGTCCTCTCCCCCCTAGGTGTTCAGACATTCAGACTTCAAGAAGCAGTCGGGTGGTGGTGGCGGTAGGTGCACGATTTTAATCCCAGCACTTGAGAGGCAGAGGCAGGCGGAACTCTATGAGTTCAAGGCTAGCCTAGTCTGCAAAGCGAGCTCCAAGACAGGCTCCAAAAGTACACAGAGAAACCCTGTCTTGAAAAACAAACAAACAAACAAGCAAACAAACAAAAAATTTAAAAAGTAAAAGAAAAAACAAAAAGAATCCCCCGAGGCTTCTTAATTAGAGACTGCCTGCAAAGGTGACGTGGGTCTCAGATGTGGCTGTGAACATGTGCTCTAGGAGGTGATCCCTTAAAGAGGCAGGATAGCTCCTTATTTGTCTGATTGTCTTGGTTTCCAATGGACATGGTGCTTTTGTGGTTTGCAGCTATGGTGGCCAGTCTTCTCTTCATCTGTAATACTGTGACGGGCACTTCCTTTATCCTGTCCTTTGTGTGGATAGGAAAACAATTCCTTCTCCTCAGAATTTTCTTCCTCTCCGCAGCCCTCCTGTCTCTCATCTCCCGCGCAATCTCGCCAGTCCAGCCTCCCGCGCGATTTCGCCAGTCCAGCGCATGCGCCAGCTCACCGCTCCAGCTTTGTGTCCACACAGGCCCAGAGCACTAAGTCGGCCTGTGAAAAACCGTGGGAGGCTGCGTTGGGAGCGCCTGGTCTCTGACAAGCAAGGATTGTCCAGCTGCTGTTCCTGCAGCATGGGTGTGCTAGCCATGTCGTCTCTGGAAACAGCCAAGATTTGATTCCTCTGAACCCTTGGGGTTTGGTGGTTTGGCGCAAACTAGGGCCAGAACCGTTTGGCTCGTATTTTAAGTTGGCGTCTCTAAGAAGTAAGTGCTGGAAGAGATTAGCTCTAGAAAAGAATTTACTCTGAGAAGCTCCTTTGACAGAAAATGGGGAGGGGTGCGAGAGCTCTGGGATAGCTGTCTGTCTTTGATGTTGGAGAAAGGAAAGGAAAAGAGGTTGTAAGGGGGTCTTTAGCATATACTACAGTTCTAAGAACGGGTTGCCAAAGTTACAGGGCGATTGCACCCATGGATGGCCTTCAGAAGGGTTCCTGGCTCCTTGCCTTAGCAAACCTGCTGGGCTCGGGCATTGGCTGTACACGGGGTATAGGATGCCTCAGCATGAACGCTCTGATAGATCCTGGGCACCGATGCTAAGTCCATGCCGACTGCCCTCTCAGGAGAACCGCAATTGCGCGACTATTTACATCTGCTTATTTCTGACTGCAAATGCCTCTGCTTACTTCAGGGTGTTTCTTCTCCAAGTCTGAGACCCAAGATGGCACAGGACTATCTAGGTTTGGAGGCCTTATGTGAACTTAACCACGTCAACAAGTAGGCATTTGCTATTGTGGCAAAAACTTGCTTTCTGTTTTTGGGAACTGACTATGGGCAGGACACTTTTTGTTCATTTCTTGTTATCTCATTGAGAGCATTTCTCAAAACTAGGTAGCTTACTCGGAGGTTTGGAAGGACATTAATTCGGGTTCTTTCCATTCAGACCCCTGCAGATTGTTTTGTGCTTCCTTTAGTGTTATGTCGTGGACTAACTTTTAGGAGAGAAGTTGATTAAGTGAAGTTCTTCCACAGGCACCTAAATAGCATGAGGCATGGGAGATGTATCCTCTGCCCCCTTATGGGTGGTTAAATTGTAAGCATTCAGTACCATGCCTGGAAGGTGTCCACTGTTCTATGGACTGATAAGACATCGTTGCCGTGGTGAAATAGCCAAGAATACAGCAAAGGCAGGGTTTATTTGGGTTCGTGGTTTCAGAGACTTCAGTCTTTGGCCCCTTGGTCCCATCTCTGTGGTCTGTGGTGAGGAAGAAGATCATGGAAGTAGGAGCACAATGCCTGGAGCTCTTACTTCATGGCAGAAGCAGAGAGAGACAGAAGGAGCTGAGATAAGGTATGGTTTTAGGGAATTTCCCCAGTGACCTTGATCCAATCATGCCTTGATAATTGAACCCAGCAGCTAAGGACAAACTTTCAACATATGAACCTTTTGGGGGACCCTTTTTATCTAAACCATAACACTTAAGTGTCTTTTCTTGTTCATGAAGATTGTATGCAGTATTTTTATTATGGGAGTAAGTTAAAGATATGAAGCAAAGATAAGTGAGACTTTTAAATTCATCAAAGACATTTGCTAATTTGTTTTTTCTTATCCCTAGTCAGTTCTCCACATTGCTGCCCAAGTGATAATTCTTATATAAAATCTAATTATTTTACCATCTTGCCTATAATCTTTCACTAATTCTCATTAGGACTGAACTGAAAGTCTTAGCATATCCGAGTTGCCTTTTGATCTCCTCTCTTGCTCCTCTTTCCCTCCCGTCCCTTCCCCTCTCTTCTTCCTCATATATCCTTCCTACACTACCAGTGATTTGCTAAAAGTATCAGGTCTCCTAAGTCCCTTTGTAATGGTACACTGTCCTAATGAGGTTATCACTAGCGATTGTGAACACAGAAACTATTTATATAACAGGTTTCTCTCATAGCAGCCCAACACAAGTGCTCCTGGCTAGCACTGCACACAGACACACTCCTGGTTTCTCAGGGACCCAGGTTCCTTCTGACCGGTAACACTGTCTGTCTTTAGGATCTTCGATTTCTCTCCATTCAGCCCATAAGGGAGGGAAAGAAGAGAGAAAATTCACTATATTCTTTGCCTCATCCTAGAAGTGAAACCCAACACTTTTGCTTACTTGCTATTGATGAGAACAGGCCAGAGACAAAGCAGCCAGGAAAACAGGCCCTGGCTGAGCAAGTACCTCCTCCCAACAGTTGTGCTGGAGAGAGTTTAGCTCCAGATGCACTTTCTACTGAACTGTGATTCCCATGGCTACCCAGATGTGCAGCCCAGATCCCACTCACTGTCTGATCAGCTCATGGAGATAAGACGTGAGCTTCAGCTTCTCCTGGGACTCTGCATTATTTAGTGCCTCTCTCGACAACAGCGCTCTTCCCAGCTGCCCCGGCACATGCTCTGCTGCGTTAGTTTTTCTACCTATGGATCTTCAACTCATACAAATCAAAGCTCAGCCAGGCCCGAAACTATGTTTTTTTATATAAGACCTATAGATTGTGCGGGACAAAATATCTAATGCCAAATATCTCACTGGAAAAATGGAATGTTGAGCTTGGTAAGGTAGTGGATGCGGCAGTCTCAACCCTCAGGAAACAGAGATCTGGAATTCAAGGCTACCCGTGGCTACATAGTGAGACGGAGGCCAGCCTAGACTACACATGACCCTGTCTGAAAACAGAAAAAAAATAAGACCAAAAGAAAAAAAATGTTACTAGATTATAGTCTTCTATAATTTAGCAAGAGGCAAGAGTTCCAAAAATTGAGGTTCAAAGAATAAAGTTGGGTGATTTCTCTGAAAACACACACGTCAATCCAAATTTTAAATCAAGAGCTGTTTTGAGCCTCTAAAGCTTTTTTGTCCGTTTTAAAAATAAATTTGTATTTTAAAAGTTTGTGACAATCTTATGTCCTAATAGATTTCAGAATCTTACAAGTCAAGGATTGTCCCCTTGTATAAAGGGTGCTATGACATGAGAACCCTTGTGATATGGGCAAGCCAAACTTAAATTGGCGATTGTTCGAAAGGTTGCGGAAAGTTACCTTATTGCCTGGCAGGAGGTACATAATTTGTAGCTGGAGAGGAAGTTCCTTGATCCAGTGGCTTGGAGACGTCACTCAGGAACCTAAGTCCATCTGTACCTTGGACCTGTGTCCTTGGACTAAACCCTCTTCTGGTTGGTACCAGATACCTGCTATTAAAAATGGAGAAGTTATTGCTTTCTTATGCCCAGGAAGAACACAAGATCACCTCTCCCACTAGACCTGATAAATAAAGCAATCATGACAGTGAGAAGGGGCGGTTCTCCACAAGACAGACCTTCTCTAGGGAATCCATCTTCTGAGTAAACTGGATTCTTAGAGCTGGACCGTGGTGGTACACGCCTTTAATCCTAGCACTCGGGAGGCAGAGGCAGGCAGATCTCTGTGAGTTTGGGGCCAGCCTGGTCTACAAGTGATAGTTCCAGGACAGGCTCTAAAGCTACAGAGAAACCCTGTCTCAAGAAACCAAAAAAAAAAAAAAAAAAAAAAAAAAAAAAAAAGAGTTCATTCAAAATATTGATTACAGAGTAAAGGTTCTCTTGAATACTTTGAATGGATAGGAGAGGTGAGTACCTCCTCTCCAAAACTGGGGAAAAAATGGGAATATATTAGGATTATTCAGGCAATAGTGTCCATGATTTATTCTAATAACATATCCCAATGAGTTAGTATCTGTGAGTGAACAATTTTCAAACCAAACAATGGCCCCAGGTTCGAAATCAAGCATTTGGGTCATTCAATTACGGAAGACTTAGATCGCCTTCTTCCAGGACAATGATTTGTTTTTTGTTTTAGGTCTCATAATGGGATTAATTTTACGATATGCCACAGCACCAACCGATATTGAGAGTGGAACCGTCTACGAGTGTGGGAAATTGTCATTTAGCCCGTCAACTCTGCTAGTCAACATCACGGACCAAGTCTACGAATATAAGTACAAGAGAGAAATCAGCCGACATAACATCAGTCCCCACCAAGGCAACGCCATACTGGAGAAGGTAAGGGCGCTGTGTGCTCATGTAGCCTGGCTATCCATAATTGATAGACATAAGCTTCTCTATGTGAGGTATGTATCTACACTCCTGTCCTTTCCAACACTGTAACACTGGGGCATCGACCACATAAACACACTTGTCAGTAGTTTTCCTAAAATTTGGGGAAAGATTTTAATATACTTCTCTGCCAAGCCAGAGCTGTATTTAATTTTGAAGATAAAATCTTTCAGCCATTTCTTCTTTCTTGAGTTGTATTCCAGTGTTTGTGTGTGTGCTGTTAGTGGTCGTACATGTTACCAGCTGGCTATTTGGTTCAAATATCTCCAGGTCAAAGAGGAAATAGAGACGAATGAAAATGTTCTCGTTTGTGAACTTTGGTCCAGAATGGCTTTGGCTGCCGAGAGAAGGCACTGGCTGCTGGTGAGCGCTTATAACACATTGGCCTAGAGTCTGCCCAAGAGCTCTTCACCATGGTAGTTTTAACTAAGGGATTTTAGGTTAAAAACTGCAAAATGATTCATATTTTTTTTTAGTTTTTTTGAGACAGGGTTTCTCTGTAGCTTTGGAGCCTGTCCTGGCACTAGCTCTTGTAGACCAGGCTGGCCTCGAACTCACAGAGATCCGCCTGCCTCTGCCTCCCCAGTGCTGGGATTAAAGGCGTGCGCCATCACCGCCCTGCAAAATGATTCATATTTTAAAAACTAATTACAGGCTTGGGATGTAGTTCAGTGATAGGGCACCTGTCTGGCATGTGTGAAGTTCTGGGCTTGGTTCATCCAGCAAAACACACACACACACACACACACACACACACACACACACACACAGAGAGAGAGAGAGAGAGAGAGAGAGAGAGAGAGAGAGGTTATACTGTCCATTTGTGACCACTTAGCTGCTTTGGCCACTAGCAAGAGACCTTGGTCTTACTGCAGACACTCAAGATGAGGAATCAGCTTCAACCATCCTTTTTGACCTTGTGTGTCCAACATCACCCTTGAGATGGTGAGATCCTGTTGCCAACGAATGAGTGTGGTAGGAATCTGAAGCTTGTAGGAATTACTTCAGAGTCTTTGGGTCAGAGGTGAGCACTCTCTGGTGGGATAGTAAGGCATTTTTATCACTTTTATCCCATACAGACTTAATTTTCTTATTCAAACATAGTTCCAGGCTATAGAAGAGCATTCCTTTAATCCCAGTGCTTGGGAAGCAGGAGTAGGTGGGTCTTAGAGTTTGAGGCCAGCCTATTCTGAACAGTGAGTTTTGGGACAGCCAAGGCTACACACAGAAACTCTGTTTCAAAAAACAAACAAAAAACCCCCCAAAATGAAAAACAAACAAACAACAACAACTACAACAAAACCCAAAAATGAAACAAAACAGAATAAGAACAAAAACATACATTTGGGGCAAAAGGGCTGGAGTCAGTGATTAAGGGTGCTTGATGCTCTTACAGAGGACCCAAGTTTGATTGCTAATTATATCACACACACACACACACACACACACACACACAATTTTCCTGGTTTTGAGAGACTTAGAGAAGGGGAGATTGGTTTTCTGTTTTTTTCCCTTTCAAAATGACCGATTTACAGTCTTTTTGTCATTTTTCTTCATTATCTTCCACTAGTATATTTCTATATTAAGTGTGTGATAGGACTTGTTAGGACTCAGGAAAGTCAAATCATGTTAAATAAAATTACACCTAACTAGTGAAGCAGGTCTGAGTGCACAGCAAGGACACTTCCGTGATAAATGGGGCATCTTCCAGGATTCATGTTTTGAATGATCTCAGTCATATGATTCTCTTCATCCACAAGGAAATAGAAAATTGTTTATCAAAAAAATTTTATATAGCTTGTTTACAATACATGATATTAATTTTAAAACATATTTCAGTTTTATGTGTTTATTTATTGTGAGTCCAGGTCTCTGTGTGTACCCTAATGTTTCCTGGAGCTCTCTGTGTAGCCCAGGCTACCTTTGAATTCCCTTAGGCTCCCTAGCGCTAGGCTGACAGGCATGTACCAGAACACCTGGCCACTTTTACATTTGGCATTTCCTGGATCTAAATTACTTCTCTCCTTCTGCTCCTACCCAATTTTGTCTGTATTTCTACACAGCAGTACTCCAGACAGGTTGATTCTCCAAGGATGCTGGAATTATTCCTGTTGCCATAGCGATTTTGTTCTCTAGCAGGACTGCCCATAAATACCTGGCCAGAAATTTTGGCACTGTGTTGTGATACAGTAATTTCTTTATCAGCAGCCACAATCAAGTGTTTGCTTTTGAATATTTAAGGCAAGAGATGAAAATATTTCTTTCAGTGGTCAGATTAGAAGCTGTGCTTCTAGGGTATTTCCTTGATGTTGACTCCTGGATACACTGCTAAGCCAGGAGACTTTGAGTCAAGGTCAGCATTTGTTGCTTTAAGGGCCTAGGTTCTGTAGTCAGTGGCCCTGTGCCTAGTACAAATACTCCCATTTCTGCTGGGGGAAGAACAAGACATCTTCCAGAATCCTTGCTGAATTAGGTGACTTCAAGGGGACTGGATTTTGTTCTTAAATAATTGGAGTGTGACTGACTTCATATTTGTTGCTCATGTGACATTATGACCAGATCCTGGGTCTGTAGAAATGTACAGCTGTTGGCTTGGCTCCCTCTTGACTTCCCTACTGTATGCATCCATTTATATCAATCAGCTCCTTTCTATAACACATATCATATATGTCATTTCCCATAGGTTCATTTAAATTACTGTAGTTTCCAACTTCATTTTAAAAAATATTTTAAAAATCTATCTATTTTATTTTATATGAGTGTTTTGCTTGCATGTATGCATGTGCATCACATGAGTGCCTTCTGTTAGCAGAGGTCAGAAGAGGGTGTTGTATCCTCTGGAACTGGAGTTTTGATAGTTGTGGGCTGCCATATGGGTTCTGGGGACTGAACTTGGTCCTCTGCAAGAGCAACAAACTGTGCTTGTCCACTGATCAATCTCCTTACTTCTCTAAACTTTGTTTTTAAATGCTACATAAAAACATAAAATTGTATGTATCAATGGGGTATCATGTGGCGTTTTCAGATACATACACATTGTAGAATACACTTAAATAACTCTAAACATGACCATCCTCTCAAACACAATTTCTTTAAGCTAGAAACAATCATAATCCCGTTCCTAGTTTGTAAACTGTGCAGTATATTACTGTTATTAGTAACCATTTTTCCGAATGAGCAAAAACACAACAGTCTTTTAAAGACTCTGTTATTATTACTATTTTAAATTGTGTGGTTGTGGATCTGGATGTGAGTGCAAGTACCCTTGGAAGTTACAGATCAGAGGTGCTGGATGCCCCTAAAGGTAGAGTTAGAGCTATGAGCCACCCAATGTGGGTGCTAGGACTCACACTTTTGTCTTCTGCAAGAACAGTGGTGCTCTTAACCACTGAGTCATCCCCAGTCCTGTCCTAGTGACTTAGTGCCTATGATAATCTGTGCCAACTGTCAGCTTCAGAGCATCTGGAATCACCTGGGGTATGAGCGTCTAGGCCGGTGCTTCTCAACCTGTGAGTTCCGATCCCATTGGTAAACCTCAATCTTCACAAATATTTACATTACAATACATAGCAGTAGCAAAATTACAGTTATGAAGGAGCAACAAAATTAACTTTATGGCTAAAGGTCACCACAACTTGAACTGTATTAAAGGTTGCAACACCAGGAAGGTTGAGAACCAGTGCTCTAGGCATCCCCTGAGGGATGATGTAATCCTTGAGTCTGACTCTGAGGGGCTGATTACATTAATTGAGATGGAAAAACCCATCCTACAAGTAGTTGGCCCCATTCCTGGTCTTGGGTCCCAGACGACATAGAAAGGGAAAAAGAGAGCTGATCACCCATGCTGTTGAATTCTTGGCTGTGGATACGAGAGCCGTTGCTTCCAGCTCCCGCAGGTGTGACTTCCCCGTGTGATGGGACTGTGCCCTTGAATAAGTCACTTCACCTTTAAATGACCTTTTATCAAGGTATTCTATCATAGCAAAGGGGAAAAGAAACTAAGACAGCTCCCACTGATCAACCTCTCTCTGTCCTTCCCCACCCCCTACTCATCCCAGGCTTTTCTCACTTCTACCCTCTCTTGTATTGTATGAGATCAACTCTTCTTCTGAGACTTGTCTAAGATTGTTTGAGTTTAGATGAGATGTACAGAAAGCTCCAGCTTTTACACCTTATCGTTCTCACTGCTCCCGCTCTTCCGACCTGCTGTTGTCACTGTAATGCCACCCTGCCGACATCTCTGTCATTCTCACTGCCTCCAACAACGGTGCTGCATTGGTACCGCAACATCTGGATGCTTACTTAGTATTCGCCAAGGTTAGTAATCTGTGAGGCTGGTTTCTTCACGTACTCAACATCTGTTGGAAGAGATAGACCACACACTAGATAGTGAACTCTGCATGGACAGAGACAGAGACCCTGCCTCTTAATGACCAGTGTATCCTTAAAGCCTGCCATGGTGCCTCGTGCTAAATGACTATCTGCTAAGTGCATAAAGAAATGGAAAATTTGAATAAACTTTGCAAACTTGCCAATATGTACGCATCTGAAGAAAGATGCAGGGTTTGAAAATTACCATCCTGAATTTGATAAACTTCTGGTGTCCTGGATGCTCAATGTTTTAAATTTTTCAGTTATCCCCTCATGTTAGTTGTGCATATGCAGATAATAAAATTAGTGTCTACAGAGATTACGTGATGGGCCAGAATCCAGTGCCAGTGGGAAGAAACCACACTGAGATTCATAGCACTTGATCCTGAGTCGTGACAGCTTATTGCTCCCACACACTGGCCAGGCTCTCCAAAAGCCCAGAGAGAAGAGACTGAGGCCCAGGGAATTTCAGCTCCAAAGGCGGGAGGAGGTGGGCAGTTCAGAAGTTCCACATAGTGGGGTGCAGAAGCCACCACAGGGCCCCACTGAATCGCCTTTTTTGGGCATGTATTACAATGAGTAGTCAGACTTTGTATCTACATTTAGGATTTGACGGTCAATTTTACTCTCAGAAGAGTGGAGTGTGAAGCTTGGATGAAATGCCAAGGATTTGGGGAGAGGGAGGAATCCCTGTGCCGTGCCACACCAACACCTCTCGGAAAGTTTTATATGCGCACGGGCATTTCTGGGATGGCTAGGGGCTGGTGGCGCTTGGAAACTGACACAGCTCAGTGCCCTCACACACGCCTTCCAATAGGGAAGTAGAAAGCTGGAAAATTGAGAGCTACTGGCATTTACAGCAGCAGCGGTATGCTGTGTGCTTATGCCGCACGTAAGCTTCAGGAAATACCATATGCTAAACCTGTTCTATTCGTGCTCAACACAGGTAAAAACGTAGGACAGAAAATGAGTGTTTGACTTAAGAGACAGGTGAAAACGGTGCTGCCCGTGTTATGAGTCGAAGTGCACTCAAGGCTGCCGGCTGCACCTGTCCTGTGCTGCTCTGTAACCACCCATTTGGTTCGCAACACCACTTGCCAAAGTTGTTCTGTGGATCCTAGGTATATTAATTTTAACCTGTTGGGGCCAACATTATGTTATATAATGGTTTTACAAATGTTAACTTGTTAAGTAACATTTAGAACTAACGATTTCTGACATTCATGTAAATAGGAAGTTTAATTTTTTTTCCTGGGTGGTGGTGGTGCACACCTTTAATCCCAGAACTCAGGAGACAGAGGCAGGTGGATCTCTGTGAATTCGAGGCCAGCCTGGTCTACAAAGTGAGATCCAGGACAGTCAGGGTTGTTACATAGGAAAACCCTGTATCAAATAAACAAACAAACAAAAAGTAAAGTAAAAAATAATACAAAAAAAAAAAAAAAAAAAACTATCCAAGCATCAGGGCTGGAGATGTAGTTTGGTGAGAAAGAGCTTGCCAAGGATGTGGTGGTCCCAAGTGTGATTCTTGGTACCAGCCAAAGAAACAACAGCCCTTGTCTATTTAGTATCAATGACCTGAGTCCCCACAGTGATGCTTCTGAAATAGACATGATTTCCAGGAGGGTATGAGGAAGCCAGGGGAAAACAGCACCTGAGCAACACAGAGTCAGCAAGGGCAGGTGCCAAAGGGAGGGTTGTACCGGGATCCCCAGGCGCTCACAAGGGGCTGGTGTCCTGCTGTGTAGGGCGGACAGGAAGGCTTACAAGGAAGCACCTGATGGATGGATTCTGAATGCAGTCATGTGGGAGGGTGGGGTGAGGGAGGGAAGACATTCCAGGCAGAGAGGGGCATGGTATGCAAGGGGGAATAGGAATAAATATTTCAGGAAAGGAAACATTTCTGATTTGGGGGAGTATGAAAGACTGGAAGGCAGGAGTGGAAATGAGGGCAGATCTCAATGTCGGAAGCCTCTGAACAAACACCAGGTTGTGTGGTTCACTCTTGTTCAGAGTCAGCAGAGAAGGGGAGGTTAACAAAGGCAGAGGGTTGCTTAGGCTGCAGCAGGCAGGAAATAAAGCAAAAGCAGAGACATCACTTGGGTGGTAACCCAGGGACAGGTGGACAGGTAGGGGTCCAAAGAATTGGGCACAGGGAGTGGGGGTGGGGGAAGCTACACGGTGCTCTCTGGTGAGCTCACAGAAAGGAGGGGTGGGATCTACATGGTGTTCCCTGGTGAGCTCACAGAAAGGAGGGGTGGGGAGAATGAAGAAAGGGCTGCGAGGAGCTGGGTTACAGGGAAACTCAGGATGACGGAAAGTAGTGACTTCATCAATGTGTTGATCCCATTATCACACTCGCGTGTATTAGCACATTACATATTTACATTGCCGAGCTGGGAGGGTGAGTGGCGCATTTGACTGGAATGTCATGGAGATCTAGTATGTATTGAAAAAGTTGTCAGCACACTTAAATTTATCGTTCTTATCCCCCCACAAATCACATGACTACAGTGTATCGACAAAGGAAACTCGGGGTGAAATTTGCTAAGTCTTCCCTTCCTGTTTGAAAAGTGACACTATCAGTTGGTTAAGGGAAGTGGCTTTAGGGTGCTGAGCTATAATGTTTTATTGTTTCAAAAAGGAGAATCTGGGCCTCTCCCAGTAGGCCACAGAACATGAGTAACAACAAGATCGTGGTTCTTAAGGATGTTTTAAAGAAACTTACGGACACGGCTGACTGAACGGCTTTAACCTGGTTGTTCTCATTAAGTGGATCACTTAAATGTCTGTTTTTCTCACTGTCCAAATTTTCCTTCTGATTCTTACATTTATCTGTGAACTTTCTGGTTTTTCGCTCTGCACAGAGACCAGGGCCCGAGCTCTTCTGAAAACAGAACATTTTAACCAGGGAAAGCGGCTGGACCAGGAGACAAATCTGTGCAGTTAATGCTAGCGCACTCCTGGGAAAGACGAAGAAAAGCTGGGGTACAGTCTCCTGTGCAGTTTCCCTAGGCATGCTGGGAGGGAGCGAGCCTCTGGGTGATTAATCAGCATCAGGACTTAAAGAAACGTAGGTGGGCTGCACCTCAAGTTCTACCACACTGCGCCCATGCCTTCTTCTCCGTGATGGACTGAAATCTCTCAGTGGCCACGGTAGACCCTTCCTCTCTTAGGATGATATTTTAACAAAAATATAGAAAATAACAAGTGCAGTCCTGTACAGAAATCCCCTCCTGAGAACAATGCCAATTCATTCTTCAGACTCAGCCCCCATGAGCCCAACCAATGTCTCCTAAAGGTCCCACCTAGTCGTGAAATTGGGTTGGGATTGAGTTTCTAACTCAGAGCTCTGGAGGACATATGAAAACCACAGAAACTTAAGAAATTCACTCTACTGTAATCTTCTATGATGTTCTGCCTCCACAGCAATAAAGGTGTGTGTGTGTGTGTGTGTGTGTGTGTGTGTGTGTCTTGGCCTCGTGTGGAGTTGTTCTTGGGAGCAGATAAGCCTTCGAGGAGTACTTGTTAAATCTTAAATGAGCCCGTGCCACTCCGTTCCGGAATCAAGTGACTTTGTGTACCACACCCACAGTCTCAGACCACCTTTCATCCTCCCTTTGGAGTTAGTGGTGTCCTAAGTCCGTATTTCCCTCTATGATGCTTTGATTAATCTCTCTCTTCCCCAAACTTGCAAAGCCTCCAGGAGGTCAGGGCCTCGGTCTGCTTTCTGTCACATCGTGTTTATGCGCAAATCAATCCCACACCAGTTATGATTTAAAGGGATATTTATTTGGGGGGGTAAAACTCACAAAACACCAACCGTCGGGAAAGGAGCCTAGTCGCTGGAGCCGGGGCAGGAACCAAGAGCCAGCTAGCAGAAGCTTACCGCTCTTTTTTAAAGATAAATAGACCACGCCCCAGTGGGCTGGTATTTCAACAGCTATTGGCTGGAGGAGCGGAAGGTCCTCCCGCAGCATCGCATTCCTAGTGCCTGTCATCTGTGGATACTCAGTGGATCTAGGGACATGAATAGATGGTGCAAGTAGGTATTGTCAGTTTCCGCTGTGAGCTGCGATCTGTCACCACCACCGTGTCCTGTCTGAACTGCTGGCTACTCTCTACTGAAGTGTGCCATAGGTTTATCCTCAGGGTAAAATATAAAGGCTCTGAAATGGTTCTTGCTACTCAGAGGCCTGCACTGCTACAAGTCTCCAAATACTCTAACGGGGAGAAGTGGGGGCAGAGAGACTGAAGAGAAGGCTGAGCAGAGGCTCGGCGAGTCAGAAGGAGCAGGAGGAAGAAAGAGGCTTCCTATTAGATGTTGTGTCTGCGTAGATCCAACTGGAAATGGATCTCTCACTATCTCCCGTTTTGCTTGGCTCCTTCCGAAATGCTAAACTGGCAGAGCTGCAATGTCATCATCACTGGTCTCCAGGGAGCAGTTACATAAAACTCGGTCCCATGGCACTCCCCACGTTTCTCCTCAGGCCACCTGCCAGAAGCCCCTCCCTGACAGCTTGCACAGCTGGGGCGGGGCACACCGAGCAGGCTGAATGAAGGATGCTGAACAGGCAGCAGGCTTGTCTTAAGCTGGGGTGGAGGGTGAGGGGCCTCGCTACTCCTCTCATATAATTTCTTATCTAAAAAAATACGTATTCAATTGTTCATTTATCATCATCATCATCATCATCATCATCGGTCCCGGGATAGTACCCACAGGCTCACTCATGCTAAGTGTACACACTCCAGCACCTCACAGATAGTTTCTCATCGCAAGGCCTACTGGGCACTGATTGCTGCGGTTCTCCTTCAGGCTCAGCCTGACACCAGAAGTCAAATGAATCTTGTCTTTCCTTTTGCCTGTTGTTACTGAGTTCCCAGAGAAGCATGGGCCCACAACAGGGTATAAGTACCTGGAAGTTTCGCCTATGACCAGAGGAGGAAGAAGCCTGAGGGCAGAAGGCCATAGAAGAGAAGCAGGCCTCACATGTTGCTGTCTCCTTGGGAACCTGTGGCTCTGCAATGGGCCTCAGAGCCAGCCTCATCTGAACCATATGATCTGGCCCCTGAAGGACCAAACCATTCAATGTCTGGGTAGCAGACACTCCGGGAAGGGCGTGACCTTGGGAGAGGTGGCTCTCCCAAAGTGACCGCGTCCCTGCAGCAGGAACAGCAAGGTCTTCACCTCTCTTCTAGATGGCTCTTCATAGCATCGTCACAATACGGTCTCCTCAAGCCAGATTTCATGCCCCCAAACTGCACCTACGTTAGTTAGTGCAGAGTGGGTCTCGGGGGACCTGACTAGAATATGAGGCTCGCCCAGCTCTTGGAAGCTGAATTTCAGTACATTTTCAGACTCGGTTGAGCCAGTTGTGAAATTTGACAGCATGAAATGGGTCACAATAGGAATACTTATGCCACAGGAATTGGGAAATGTTTCAAACCAAGCTTGTAAGATTTTATTCCCTCAGGAGAGATGATTTGCCAGCACGGAACATGTGCTCAAGTAATTACATTTTTAGGATAATTGGAAGTATCCAAACAGCTCCGTTTTTATCTCTTTAAAAAGTCCATCTCACACAACTGGCTGTCTTCAGAATCCCCGACAGACAGAGCCTCCCAGCCTAGGCTTAAACTCTGGCGCCTCTAATCTTATGAGGAAGTACATCCTGCTTTCCAGTCAGACCCCGGAGTGAATCTCATCTGGCCACTCACAGGATGCTAATCTCTCTGAGCAAATTTCCCCTGTCTGTAACGTAGGGGTTAGTGATCCCAACAGCAGAGGTTCACTTTCCAAAGCTATATGTGAAAATACATGTTTAATGTCAGACATGTTGTAAATATTAGTCTGCTTCCATTTCCCTTTTCTGTAGCATTTGCCCCTGACAGGCGTGAATTCCCCTAGTGTGAGGGGCCTGAGCGGGGGTCGATAGAGGAGGGTCTGCGGCTGCTGCTTTTTTCCTGCACCGTTTTTTAAGGCGAATGCGGGCATTTAAAAGTACGTTGCCTCGTTTTAATCTGACTTTCTGCTGATGTCAGCAGGCACTCCTTCCCCTCCTGCCACCCTGCTCTGACCCTGCTTCTTGCCGACTCAGCCCTTCCCAGTCCAGCTTCCCCAGGCCGGTTGCTCCCTGGTGAGATCTTGTGACGGGGAAGCTGGATGCACAATTCATAACTGAGCCCAATAAGGATAAGGCAAACTCCAAAGAGTTGCAAGGCTTAGGAAGCAGTGGCGAGACCAGGATTCCCGTGTGTCTGGTATGAGGGGAGCATGGTGTCTTTGGCCTGAGGTTTCAAGGTTGGCCAAGAGTAAGGTTTACTCCAGACAGGGGCGGGGAGGAAGGAAGCATTCACTCCTGATGGAAGAATAGATTGGGTGTACGGGTCCCGAGGGAAGTCCACTGTGGAGAAGTGGGAGAATAGGCCCTTCTCTTGTCCATCTGCTCTTTACTCTTCAGTCTGTCCTATACCAGTCTTAGCACTGAGCCTCCCTGGCATGCCAAAGCCACAGACTGTGAGGTATGCCAGGTCACCACCCCATGAAGGTCAGTCAGGCCCAAAGAGATCGGAATCCGTCCGTGCAAGCGTAGAGTAGGTGAAAGGGTGAGAAGTCTTGGCATGCAGGGTCAGGAGGAAGCAGCTCTAGCCTTTGTCTTCCAGGCGGGAACTTGAGAGTGAAGGGAGAAGCTGTGTACGATTAGGAGGGGACAAAGACATTAAGTGCAGCCAGGCCACATGGTCTCCTGAGTGGAGAGTCACGTAGGTGACATAGGGAGTAATCTGTGAGATGAAGAAACTTAAGCAGAAGACAGGAGTCTCTCGGGCCTTGCCTATTTGATGCCGTGGTACTGTCTGGAACACCGCATATATAGCCGGCGATGAGTGACGCCTGCAGGAGTGGACTGTGTGACTTTGGTCTTCTTTTGGGGACAGAAGGGATACTGTGGCCAAGAGACCAGTCCCTGAGCTGTAGGACTTAGTTCAAATGTTACTTTATATCTATGTGACTTAAGGAATTCTAGGTAAACTCTGCAAGTCTGATTTCCCCATTTGTAAAAATAAGATATTCTGTTCACACTCCAATGCTATCATGAATTACAAACAAACAAAGACACACGAAGAACTCAAACTAATGTCAGGAGTTGAGCAAGTGCTCACTGTATTGACTATTCTTTCTTCCACTGAAGTCACATTTGCTGTCAGCTAACCTGCTGGAATCTAAAGTTTGAATCTGGGCCATGTTGCTTACCAGGCATATAACTTCAGGCAAATCACATACCGGGGCTTTCGTTCCACGTCTGTAAAAACAAGGCATTCGCAAGATTTAACTGAAAAGGTTGTTGGGAAGAAAACCTGAGTTGCTATATGTAAAGGAAGTCTGAAAATCAAAACAGCACCATGGAAATTTGTTATATTTGTTAATTATTATGAAGAATTGATAAATGGTAGATATACAGGTACTCGCTTCATTCTTTGTTGTTCCAATTTGTTTGTAATCTTTAGAGTTGTTATTATTTGTGCTATGAATTTTATTACATTTTCTCTATAACTTCCAGATAATATCACAGAATGCTCATTTAAATAGAAATGTGTATTTTGAAAGGAAAGAGTCCAAATAATTCTACATTATACAACTACCATGGAAGATTTTAGATGCCTAGGCTCTCTTATTATGTGTGTGTGTATTTCTAGGAAGTTTAGACAGGATCTAAAACTTTGTACCTTCCTATATTTGCTTAAACTTAAACCTTTTCTCAGATGTTTAGAAACTCGAGTGTAGTAGACAGACTCACATTTGATATTTGTGTTCTTTTTAAATTTTCACTGGTGTGAGGGATCTTTTAGTGCATGGCATCTAGCCAGAGCCTTCCCTATCTTCTGGAGCACTAAGTGGGCCATCTGTCAATGGCAGGCATGAAATATTTATTGAAATAAATGCTTTCTGCATCTTTAGAAAAGCACTTGACAGTGACCGCAAACCCAACAGAAATCGGTGGGAAAAGGAAAAACTAGGACCTTTCTTGGGACAATTGGCTCTCCATATGACAGAAAGAAAATTACCGATTTTCCATTTCATGTCTGTAACATATAAATTTCATGAGAATTAAAGACCTGATTGTAGAATACAATATAAAAATGATAAAAACTGGGGAGAAAATGTAGTTACAGTATTAGAATATGGAAAAATAAAACCATTCCCATAACTAAAATAGTATAAAAGCACACACATTTCACAACATTAAAATTATGTAAGAGACTGTCAACAGTGTCACAAAAACAAATTATTGAAGGAGATAATAAGACTAGAAGAATGTATTTGAAATATAAGTAACTAAACAGAATTGTATCCAGATTCTTCAAGTAAACAAATCAATAAGGAAAATCAAACTGGATAAAAAGATATGATCAGGAATTACCCTGAAGAAATATCATAAAAGCTCAACAAGCAAAACAAATATACTTATTTCATTAATAATGGAAACAAAGTAGACAATGTGATGTTTACTATTGATCAAACCTCCAACAAATTCGAAAATGATCAACCATAGTGTTGGCTAGAACGTGAGAAAATAGTCTAAAACTCTCCAGTGGGTGTGTAAATGAGGTCAGCAGTAGCAACATCTATAAAGGGGCAGTACATGTTGCCTACTGCTTAACAGTCCACGTCTGTTTTTTAGTGTATACCAATGCATAAGAACAAGAATATCTTCTTCAGTATTTTGTGTTGACGGAAGGTATAAATCAACCTGTCAGTTAGAGAAGAAAATCTGGATCCATTCCTCCAGTAGAATGTTCCAAGGCAGTTTAAGCAAATAGATAAGATCCACATGTTATTCATTAGCATAGACAAATTTAAAATCGATCTCATATGTAGATATTTACCAGATTCCTAGAACATAGACAATGCGCAGTGCCGATTATTGTTTATAGATATCTACAGAATTAAAGAATACAGGAGGAAGGAGAGGACCCTGACTTCCAGACGTGCCTTGCTTCCTGGTTGAGATGAAGATGGATGTCAACCAGACACACTTACACTTTCCAGAAGTACGTGGGGCGATGCATGCCTGCCGTTTTAGCTATTGGGAGGTCGCCATAGGAGACTTGCAGCACATTTGAGGTAGCCTGGCTACATCGTGGGCACCAAACTACCCAGAGCTACATAGTCCCATCTAAAAGATCACCACCCTTAAAAGAATCTCGAAGTCAAATTAATATATAAATAAAATAAAGGATAATAATTTCTAGCTTAGAATTTCCCAGCCCAGTGCTGCCCCCAAGTGGCCAGGACTTGACATGTATGCCTTGATTGCTCCAGGGTTCAGGTTTAGGCTAGAAATTCTAATAATTTTTATCAGAGAAACGTTTCCTTCGGCAAAAGCCTGACACAGCCTCACAGGGTATAGAGCAGGCAAAGTCAAACTGCTTAGGCAAAAAGAGAAGTTGAGTCCTGGCAGGAAGAGAGGCTGAGCCCTGGCAGGAAGAGAGGTTGAGTCCAGGCAGAAGAGGTGGCTGGGCCCTGGCAGAAAGAAGGACTGGGCCCCGACAGGAAGGGAGGTTGAGCCCAGGCAGGAAGGGAGGTTGAGCCCAGGCAGGAAGGGAGGTTGAGCCCAGGCAGGAAGGGAGCTTCAGCGCTGGCAGGAAGAGAAGCTGAGTGGTGGTAGATGCTGGGCATGCACAGGACAAGCACCCTCCTCTCTTGCCTCCCACACACAGTAGCTCCTCTACAGATGCCTCTCTCTGACAGCTCCGTTTCCATTACCGCTAGCCTACTCCTAACTCTCTGACAAGTGCCTGGTACATTTAAGATTTAGGGATTCTGCATAAAAACCTGGAGAAACGGAAGAGTATTTCCCACGTGGATAATCATCCCTTAATGTGGCCACGCCACACTCTTAACGCCCCGAGTAAGATTTCACGGATTCAAAGACAGTTAGCGGCTCACTCTTCATTTGCACTGTTGCTTTTACCACTTGCTTCATTTCCTAAGCTCATTCAACATCTTAATTTTGCCGTACTCCTCCCTCCAGCCGCCACTCTTTCTTCCCTGCTCATCATCTTTGTCCCTTTATCTCTCCCGCCCATATGCTTCTTCTCCCTCCTTTATATCCAGTTGTTATTTTCCAGGCCGCTAAAGACACCCACTCCCTGAGAGAGGGGTCCGGAGCCCACCGCACCTGCTTCTTCAGCACACCCTTCTTTCGTAACCCCTGTGCCCATGTCCCCACTGGAGTCAACCCGGAAAGATCAGCCTATGCTTCCAAACCACAACATCCCAGTCTTCTCAGTACCTGGGCATGGTGGGCGGAGTCAGTCCCTTCCCAGCCCAGCTCAGAGATCCGTCCTTAGCAAAAGCACGGTTTGTTTCAAAAGTTTGCGTTCTTGCCCCTGTCTGAAGCGATTGAATTTCACATACATCGTGAATAGCTGGGGGAAATGTGTTCCAGATGTGGTGCTAAGAAATTATTCTGAGAACGAGGTTATGTACACAAAGCCCCAGCCTCCCCACACATCTGTTACTGGAGCTGGCACCTGCATCCAGCCGCAGCAACTCTCTGGAGCTCTTTATTGGGCTTTTCTGCAGCTGAGCTCTTTGTCTCTCTGCCCCACCATCTGTCTCTGTCGTCTGTCTCTCTTTGTGTGTGCCTCCATCTCTGTGTCTCTGTCTGTCTGTCTCTCTGTCTTGCTGTCGCTCTATGTGTATGTGTCTGTCTCTGTCGCGGACTCTACCCAGCCTTGTCCTCTACTCTCTTCTGTCCATGACAATCACTCTGCAGAGCCCCCGCTGCACCCCAGTAATTATGGAATATTGCTCCTTGGCTCTCTCTTCCCATCAAGAACACTTCTCCATGTGTTCCAGACAGTCAGTCTCAGTAAGCTGAAGCTCGCAAGGCCTTGGGGAGGTGTTGGGGGTCCTGACCCTCTTACCCACACCAAGTCAGCAGCTTCCCAGCCACATTCTCTGTCACTCATCCAGGTGTAAAGCCGTAGGGCTCTTCTTTCCTTTCTTTCATTTTTACCTCTCTGTTTCAACCCTAAGCCCTGCTAATCCTCCCTGCCATATGCCTGGTTTATTTTAAGCAAATCCTCGTTGAGTGAATAGCTGTGTCCTGGGTTTGTTTCTTCTCTTTCTGTCACAGCCACCTCCTTTAGCACGGACAGTCCCTTGTGCTGGCTTTGATGACTACAAATGACAGTGTCTTCCTTCTACCCAGCTTATCTGTGATCTCTGCAAACTAATCTCAAAGGACTTATCTTTATAAAGGATAAAAAAGAGAAAAGAAAACACTCACACACTGTATTCTTTGAGTAGGTGAGACAGTCACATGAGTCAGCATTTAAAAGATTCCACAGTATATGTTGGGATATTGAAGCATCTGTCCATTGTCTCTCCTGTTGGCCTCATTCTGCAGCCAATAGAGAAAAGGTCAGAGGGCAGAGATGAGAAGTGAGCTGAGTAAGGAGGAATTCAGGGATAAAGGGGGGAAGAGAGAACAACAAAGACAGGGGTCCCAGTTGGAAGGAGTATTTATTACTTCCCCCTGGGTTCATGGGTTGGAACTCAGACATAGAAGGCACCTGACAGCGAGGAAACAGTCTACATGTCAGGATGTGAGAGTCCTGGGCAGTTTCAGCTACCCGTGCCAGTCATACAGTTCTGCCCCTTGTCCTTTGGAGTTGACAAATGGCAGAAAGCAACTTTATCTGTTTATAGGCTGCTTCTGTAGTTTTTCTAATAGTTGTATAATTTCAGCTGTGGATTATATCACAGTGGATGACCCAGGCCGTGGGTCATCCCACCATCTTCTCTGCTTTGTGGGGGTCCCATGCATGCAAGTCTATTTACAGAAGAAATGAAAATTCTCAGGTTAGATGTTGTTAATTGAGGAGGGATGGACAGTATTTTCATAGCCATTGCCAAATTGTATCTCTTCGAGATCATACAAGTTCGGATTCCCTCTAGCCATCTAGTGTTTGATAGTGCTTATAAAAGTGTCTTGACTTGTCTTCATCTTTGAGTGAATCGAGTTCAAATTCATTACCAGTGGATTTGAGAGAGGTTTAATCTGGGCTGGCATGGACCCATTGAGCCTCCTTTTCCCTCCCCGTTCCTCTGCCTTGTTAATTTCTGATTTGTGGCTATGTCTTGTGTCTCCAACTCCTAGACCATTAGCATTTTCTTTCATTTAGATTCAGACCTATAATGGTCGGAATCCTGCAAATTCATTAATCCTCCGAGGCCACTAGCTTGTAGACACTGCCCTACCTTGTAAATGAGGAAATGGAACTCAGAGAAGTTGAATAAGGAGACCAAGGTCACCGGATGGGTATCACGGCATGGTCTCATTAAGTATTTTGAGTCTGCTCTCTCACTTCTGTAGTTCAAGTCAAAGTTAAGCTGGGGTAGAAGAAAGGACAAGCAATACCCGAGAACCACCACCAGGAGTGTCCTGTGGCTACGTGCCCCAGGTCATCCAAGTTTCCTTTAAAGTCTTCTATTCGCACTAAAAATGCGTGCAGACCACGAATTCTACTTTTTAATATAGCTTCGCTTATTTTAGTATTTTAAAATATTTTAAGTTACTTTCTTCCAGTTGTAAGTGAATTCCCACGAGCTGCTTGCTTCCACGGTGGCTTGGACGATGCTGGCCTGTGGGTCCTATAGCTGGTGAATGAACAGGACTCTGCACAGAGGAGGCCCATGGATAGACTCCTATTGATACTGCAAATCCTAGCTCATCCAATGCTTTGACCTCCCAGAGTGGTGTCTCTGTAGTGGAGAACTTCAGATTAAAATTTCCCTCACGGCATTGTGCGGCAGGTGTACAGTTTGTTGCCTTTCTTTGTTTATAGCCTTCGGGGAATCGATCTCTTATGCAATGTATCTTCATATTCCTTGCAACAAGAGGCTTGCTAAATTTCCAGTGACTAAAACTGAAGATGACTGGACATGCCATTCGGCTATCTGTTTTGACTTGTCCTAAGTAATCAACTATTCTCCGAATAACAAAAGTCGAGTTCTTAGTCCCAAATCTTTCTTAATTATATGAAGTTAGTTCCCTTGGTAAGTATGCATTTACTTGGCCAATACATACACAATCAGTTCCCAGTGATGTTCCTGTCATGTTGACGGACACTGGTCATGCCATTAATTTCTTCTTCTGTCTTTGGAAAACAGGGATAATTGCATTTGCCAGTTACCACTCAAGAATGTTGTCAGATGTGATGGAATACTGTTTTTAAAACAAGTCATTGGAAGGACTAGGTCACATCAATCATAGTCCTTCACCAGTGTGGTTCCTTTAGTGTTTATTTACTTAGTAGGTCAGTAGAACACTGGAATTTCTTCCCAGACAAGTCATCTTGAGTCATTGCATGCTCAAGCCCAAATATAGTTTCGTATCTATAACCTTCTGAAGCCTCAAGAATTAAGCTTGGAATATTCTTTCTGTCCTTGGAAATTTTCTAGTTTGTTATCTCTGGGAACATAGGCATGGGCCATTTCTAGTCAGATACTGGTACATATGAAGAACAGCATTTCAAATAGACTCCACTGTTGTGAACATGCTGATATTTTATCCTCCTCATGTTAGCATTAAGATTTAATCCCGATGCTTCAAAGTCTGTTTTTTGAAAACGTAGATAATGCTCGGATCTTAAAGTCTCAGATCTGTTGTTTTAAATCAGCCACATCTCAAAGAGTGAAAGATAACCTTTGGAAACTAAAATGGTGTGAAAGTAGAATCTTGCTAACTGTGTAAATGTTAATATGCTGTCTGACCGCCACTAGTCACTACCAGTGTGAGAGGTAAAACTTTAGTCCTTCAGAGTAAGAGCTCAGCCTGCCATGTGGCTACTGGCCACACTCCAGTTTCTGATCACATGAAGTTCTGATGGGCAGGGTCTGTTCTGCATGTAAATTGTGTGTGTAAATTCTTTGATGGGCATTTCGGCTCTCTGCTCTTCTTTACTTTCTGCTCAGGGAACACACACACACACACACATCTACACACACACACGCGCACACACACACACACTCACACATCGGTGTTTTAATTTAAAAGATGAATAGTTCACCCCTTACAGCCACCTCACTATCAAGGCCATGACTGGAGTATAAGTCTCAGGAAAATGACACGTTGGATTTCCAATGGAGGCTGGGCCCGTGGCAAATCCAGCTACTATTTCTGAGAAATTGCCCAGATTGGAGTCAATCCCAGAACTCTGATTTAGCAGCGACTAAGCGTCGAGCTAGGCTAAGAGGAACACAAATCTGTTTGTATACACAAATAAATCCCCCTGTGCTGTGTGCCTCTCTCAGCCTGCCAGCATCATCTGGCTGCTTCAGAAACTGTAATCCATTGGCGCATTGGTTAACCTGCGTGCAGAGAGTGGGCTGTTCTGATTAGTGGAAAGTTCTGTTTCAACAGTTAGCCCACTTCTGCAGGAGCGCTACAGAGGCAAAGGTATTCCCGTGAGGAGTTTGTGCCACTAGGCACCTTCCAGATGTTCACAGATATATGCTCACCCCTTTTCAGCGAGGCTCCTCTGCTTGGAACACTTACAGCTGCCCTGCAAATCTAGAACAATGATGGTGTAGGTGACCATCTCAGGAAGCATCAACCTAGAGGGAGCATTATCATCTCTACCCACACTTTACACAGATGTGGAACGGTCAGGAGACCCTGAAAATAGAGGAGATCTTGTTATTGTTGCTTTTTAGTATAGAAACAGTCTTTCCCAGGGAAGAGCATACTTGCGTATCTGGCAACAAATGGTCAGCCCTGAAAGTATACATATAAGTAACAACATACAGACCAAGCAGGTTGTAATTTTATATTTTTAATATTTATGCTATAAATATAATTATGTATTTTATATAGGTATATTATATATACAATGTAAATATATTTATAAAATGTTTTCTATTTTCATATTTGTAATTATATTTTATTACATTTATTATGTATTTAGTGTGTATATGTATGTCACAACACACAAGTGGAGATCAAGGGCTAACTGTGGGAGTTGGTTTCTCCTTATAGCATGTGCTTCCCAGATATTGAACTCAGTTTATCAAACTTTGCCAAAAACACCTTTACCAACTGTGCCAGATAGTTGTATGCTAACTCAATACAAGCTAAAGTTACCTGAGAGGATGGAACCTCAGCTTGATGTGCCAGGCCTTGTTCAAGTCTATGGGAGGCCTGCCTCTTTCTGAATGGAGACAGAGGAGGGGTGAAATGGGTGGAGGGTAAATGGGACGTGGGGGAGGAAATGGGGAGTGGGGACTTTTCCCCACATTGGGCACCAGTTTTTTGTCATACCAAAGAGTTCCACAATAGCCTGGAATGGAGTATAACTAAGGTTTACTTATCTGGGGATAAACTCACAGTAAGGGTAGCGATCTGCAGTCCTCTCTGTGCGCTGGGAACTGGAACTGAATCCAGCTGCACATGGGGCTGTGCATGCTTTTTGTCTGCGTTTATAGTACATGAGATCACACACAAAGTGGGCCAATATCTTAAAGGCTACTGGCTAAATGAGTTCCCGCAACACTCAGTATGTAAAATGAATAAAAAAGTTAATTGAATAGAGCAAAAGAACAATAAAAAGGAAATGCCTCCATAAGATCAGGCTGTTAGAGTGTTGTCTCGATTAATGACTGATGGAGGAGAACCCAGCCCATTGTGGGTAACACTGTTCCTGGGCTAGTGGTCCTGGGTTCTATAAGAAGGCAGGCTGACCAAACCATGAGAAACAAGTCAGTCAGCAACATTCCTCCTTTGCTTCTGCATCAGCTCCTGCCTCCAGGCTCCTGCCCTGCTTGAGTTCCAGTTTTGACTTCCTTTGATGATGAGCAGTGATGTGGAAGCCTAAGCAAAATAAATTTTTTTCCTATCCAGATTGCTTTTGGCCATGGTAACCCTCACTAAGACACCCACTGAACCTTCTTACAGGTTCATTACTTAAAAATTCTTAGTCATAGATTTTATTGTATTAGTAATGAATGCTTAGAAATTGCTAACTGGGTACTAGGTTGTGGTGTAGGGCTTTACAGGTGACATCACTTAATCCTTATAACTCCTTATCTGAGCGCAACATATTGGGTTTGTTGTACAATAAAGAAATCAAGGCATTAGGAAGGTGAACAGCCATCCAGGCCAAGGAGATGGGATTTGAACCTAGGCAGCACGGCTGTAGGACCCACACTCTTACAACTATCCTAGGTAACCTAGATAATAATGATTCTATGTCATAAGGGATTTAGGGTTGAGATGGGGACTTTTGACTTACTATCTCTTTCATACTCTAAAAGCCAGAAGCTTGGAGACTAAAAAAATGAAATTATAACATTAATGTTATCCGTTACTCAATTTCTAAGGCAAAGGAAAGATGTCTTAAGAACCAAGAATGAATTATAGAGCATAAACTCTGGTAGAATGAGGCTAACTTTTTCAAAAATGATGGGTAGCTCATTTTACACATTGGGTGAACATCACCAACTTTACTCTCTGTGGAGATTGCTGGATTCAGAGCGACTTTTATGAGTGAAGCAATGCACAAAACAAGATGATGAGTTTAACTGTGTTCACATAATGCAAGATATTCTCTCTCTCTCTCTCTCTCTCTCTCTCTCTCTCTCTCTCTCTCTCTCTCTCTCTCTGTGTATGTGTGTGTGTGTGTGTGTGTGTGTGTGTCTGGCTGTCTGGGTATATATATTTAGAGAAGCAAACAAGGGCCTAAGGCTTCTTTGCTCCTGAAATGCAGAGTCCCAGAAGTGACTCTTCCTTTCCTGTCTTCCTCACTACCTGTCTGTCAACTGTCCGTCCTGTCTCCCAGCACCTACAGACGAGGCTGTCTTTTCCCCAGCACCAGGGCTGGATTCTGCAGCTGTCACCAACTGCATCTCTTAAAGCGGTGGTTCTCAGCCTGAGGGTCGCAACTCCTTTGAAGGTTGAACAACCTTTTCACAAGGCTCCCATATCAGATAATTACATTTGACTCTTATTAGTAGCAAAATTACAGCTATGAAGTAACAGCAAAATAATCTTATGATTGGAGGGTCACTGGAACATGAAAGATTGTCTCAAAGGTTCACAACATTAGGAAGGTTGAGCACACTGACCTGAAGTATGACATCAGATCTATCTCGTTTGTGCTCCAACTTTCTCCTGAGACTTTTCTTTCCAGATTCCCTAAGTCTCACCTTTCATTTCTTTGGCCTCTTTGGCCACACTCCCGCCTGGCTTGCCTGGCCTAGCCACTCCAGCCTTGGCATTCTGCTCCCTGCCTCAGATCTCTGCAAGTGTTATTCTTTTTGCCTGGGTTATCTTTCTTCACTTTGTGCCTTTTTATGTTTTTTCCTATCGGCTTGAGTGTTACCTCCTCAAAGAGCCCCCAGGAGGCCGGCTGGGTGTCACAATCTGGATTTCTTCACACAACTCTCTGTCCATTAAAAAGCTGGTTGGTCAGTTTAGCTAACAGGGTCTTGATCAGTCAGTTTTGTCTGCCTTCACACCTAGTGACAGGTTCCAGAGCAGTGGTTCTCAATGCTCCTAGTGCCGTGACCCATTAACACAGTTCCTCAGGTATGGTGACCCAACCATAAAATTATTTCATTGCTACTTTGTAACTGTAAATTTAGTACTGTTACAAATCATAATATAAGTATCTGATATGCAGGATATCTGATACATAACCCCCACCAGATGAAAATCCTAAAGGTAAGTGGGTCTTAGGGATGCAGTGAGTGGTATGTGTGTGTGAGAGTGGGGGAGAAGAAGAAGAAGAAGAAGAAGAAGAAGAAGAAGAAGAAGAAGAAGAAGAAGAAGAAGAAGAAGAAGAAGAAGAAGAAGAAGAAGAAGAAGAAGAAGAAGAAGAAGAAGAAGAAGAAGAAGAAGAAGAAGAACAAGAAGAAGAAGAAGAACAAGAAGAAGAAGAAGAAGAAGAAGAGAGATAATGAGACAGAGAGGGGGAGAGAGAGGGGGAAGAAGAGGGAGAGAGGGGAAGGCGCGGATTAGTGTAGGATGGTTTGAGAAGTCAAATGAGTGCTCTGCATGTCACATCAGAGACTGGATTAAAAAATTCTCACATCTCATTTCATTATATTTCACATTAAATCATACTTTTTGGCTAAGTTTATTTTAACGCAAGTAAAAGGCAATGTATAAATGCTAGAAAATGCATTTTCATTTTCAAACGTGTTTTCTTCGGTTTGGAAATATATTTTAAACTTTGAAGGAGAATAAAATAGAGAAAATGGAGATCAAATTTCAGTTGCTTTTATTTTGGAAATACTTTAAATCTTTGTTATCAGCTAAAAACTTGAGCATTACAGCTTTTTAGCCAAGAAAAAAGTAAAACATAATTAAAATCACTTGAGTTCATATTATGAAGGAATGAGTTGTGCATGGTGATATCTACCCGATAATCCCAGTATTTGAGAGGCTGAGGCAGGAGGATTGTGAGTTCAAGGTTATTCTGGATGTACAGTGAAAGCTAGGATAATAAAATAAAATTAGGAAAGACAATCAAGTTAAAAGAACAAGTTTCTTTCCTAGAGAAATTTTATCGATATTTACTTTTGTGTGTTATTGTTAGCACCAGGATGAAAAAAACTACATTGTAGATTTAAATATTATTTTACAAGACAGAGTACTTATAAATTTCTAATTTTATGGTTTTTCTTATTTTTATCTTTGCTAATTTAATAGCATGTCAATATACCCTTCATACAACCTTTGCAAAAGTGTTACACCTGTTTTGTAAACACGTGTCTAACTTTACTTTTGTCTTTCTTTGGCAGATGACATTTGACCCAGAAATCTTCTTCAACGTCTTACTGCCTCCCATTATATTTCATGCAGGATACAGTCTGAAGAAGGTAAACCAAGGCAGCCACCCCTCTTTTACCACTAAGTAGAGTATTTGGCCAGCACCAATGAGAAGTAGTTATATATATTATGGGATTTCCAATTCAGTAGGAACAGCATCATGCAGTAAGTGTTCAAGCCCGACATTCTCAGAATTCTTTTAACTCTCTTAAACCTGTGCTCAGGGCTCAGTCATACATAGCTTGTCTAAAAGTGAGATTTTCTGTAAATGCAAAATGTACCCTAGATATTAAAGTCTTAACATTTTAAAAAAGAATGAAAATCATCTCGATAATGTTTTATATTGATTTCATAAAGAAACTATAGCATTAGGAATATACTGTGTTAAACAGAACATTTACAAGCTCCATTTCATCTTTTAAAGGTTTATTTAATGTGCCCCTGTAGGAGATCCGTCAATGCATACGTGACCTATGTGATTCGATCATGGGACAGTGTTAGCCTAGATGACGTGCCCCAAGTGCTCACATTCTAGTTGCCACTGGGTTTGTTACCAGGGAGCAGAGTCAGGAAGACTGGGGTTATTCACAGAGAGAGCCATAGTTTTCAATCTCTGAGCTCCTGCCTGGCAGTTCTCGGGCACAGGCTGACTGTCCCTGTCACTTAGGTGACTAGTGCTGTACCACAGAGTGGGACAGAGGGAACATGCCACTCTTCTGCTGCCTAGTCCCCACCTTGGAGACCCCCAGGGCTTTGGCCTGCCACACCCTGCAGTAAGGCAGCTTCTTCATTACAGACCCGGACCAGATGGGTTGTTGTTGTTGTTTTGTGGACTCTGGGCTCCCTCTTGCTGTCAACGCTGGCTACTCGGCTCTCACTAAGTCTGGAAGGGAGTTTCCCTAAGCAAGCATTTGCAAGGATTCAGGCTAGATTTTTGCAGGTCATCCTTCATCAGACCCTACCTCAGTGCTAGGCATCATTTCATATTCAAGCCAGGAAGTATTTATTTAGCTAGGGTTTTAGTGTTTGGTTCTAACACATTCAGAAGATGTGTGGCGGGGAGAACACAGACTATTCTGTGAAAGTCAGATGCCATTTAAGTCTCTTAGAATAATATTTTGAAAGTTAAAGGTGTTGTGTCTACAAAACCCTTCTTGACAACTGTGTCTCGATTAAGTAATTGTCCCAGAGCCCTGACCATCCATGGACCCCCCCTGTTCCCTCTTCTGGGTTCTAGGTGGTTCTGTGGGTTATCTTTCCCCTTCTGTCATCATTCAGATTTTTTTTTTTGCTTTTCTTTTCTCCTTATTTGTGGAGAAGTCACTTGCTTAGCTTCATATTCAGGAGAAGTAAATCTAAGGATGAGGTTACAAGACGATTTGCCTAAATACTGAGAGAAGGGGAGGCTATGAGGGGCCAGGCTTATTCTTACTTCCTGTTTCAGTACGAAATGCAGATGTACTCTATGAAATATTTTCTGTTTCTCCCCAGAGGCACTTTTTTCAAAACCTGGGATCCATTTTAACATTTGCCTTCTTGGGAACAGCCATCTCCTGTGTGGTCATAGGGTAAGTGACATTCGGAGCCTGAGTTCTTGGTGGCTGGAGGGCATCCGTCTGGGATGGGATCTCAGACCCCTGGACTCTTGCTTTTTGGATCAAGTGTGTTTTCTTTTAGTCTATCTCATTTGGGTTGGTTTCACTTGGTTTGTGCTGTAGCTGTTTTGTTGAATTACCGTGGTGGGGATCTAAGATGTTAGGCGAGCCTCGTGCCACAGAGTGCCATCCTCAGACATGGCGTCTTCATAGATTTCTTCCAGCCCTGGTCAACATTTCCGTATCTCCCGACAAACATAAGGCTTTAGAGCAAAGCAAACTACTACTAGACGACTGGATTTTCTCTGTGAGTTTGTGCTTCGGATTTAGGGTGTGTGGACCTCTTTGCCTGAGTTATGAGAAGCCAACCATATTCTTACTTAGCTTGAGTAATGGATATGGTCTCAATGCATTTTCCCATCATCTTTGTAAGGCCTTACCTATATTTGACAGAAATATAGCAGTGACTATATGCCAAGCGTTTTCCTCTAAAGGGAAATTTATAAGCAAGGAGTTTGAAACAGGTAACTCAAATTCCAGCAGAACTGTAAATAGCTGGGCTGACTTTGTGGTTGCCGCTCTGTAGAATCTGAGCTTTTTTGTTTCCCAGTATATTTATTGGTTATGCTGCTGGTCCAGAGTCTAACTGCAGAGACTCTGGCACACAGCTCACCATAAAGCAAAATCGGTCCAACACGCTGAAATGTGTCCAGAAATGGAAATGATAGCCCTCTGCAGAAAGACGGTCAGCTGCTGCGGCTTTGATGACGTATCCATCTTAAACCAGGAGACGTGCCAACTCTACATGTTTGTTTATTTATTTATTGTTTTACTCTCTGCATTTCTCAACACTCAAACCAAGAAAGTGATGCTGAGTGTACACACCAGTCTCGCCTCCAGCCTTTCTCTTATGAGGTGTTCGGTGTGTGCCCACCAGAGCCAAGGAGGTGTTCGGGGCTCTGCGCAAACCCGAAAGCAGGGAGAGTCTGTGACGAACACTTGTTTAGTTAGAGTTCGAACCACTAATCTCTGCAGTCTGTGAAAATGCATAGCATGGCTAAGGTGAGGCAGCAGCTGAAGATTTTAGCTGCCAGTGGAAACCTGCGTGAGTGAAAACTCGTCACACGTAGACTCTTGAGTGGCCCTTAAACTTCCTGTGACCTGACAAGTACTGCGCGCCTGGTCCTTCACAAAGTGGTTTGGGGAAGCCTTCATGACCCGTGTGTGTATGCAGGAGCTCGATATGCAAATTTTGAAACTGGTAAGGGCCTTAAAAGTCATTGAACGCCATTAAACTTGCTCAATCTGAAGAGAAAGCATCTTGACAGGCTGACTAATTAGGCCAGGGTTATTATCAGTGAGAAGCAGGGCCATGATCAAGAGAGAACTCCAAAGCTTAGCTCCTGACCCAGGAGAGTGTAGCTCTTGACCTCCCTACAACCCTCGGCACCGTGCCAGACTCACAGAGGGTTCTGAGATACATAGCCTCTCATCAGGCATTTGTTGGTTCATAGCAAACATCAATTTTAATGGGTTTGTATTATGGGGATCTGAGTTTTATAATGGATGAAGTTTCAAAACGACTAGACAGTACTTAATTATAGCATAATTAGTTTTCATTAATATCCTCTTCCCTTTGTACATCTAATTTTAAGTATATTTACATATATTTACATTTTATACTTTAATTTCTTTAAACTTCTATTTTTTCTTAGGTCTGAAATAGTCCATAAAAAGTAGAAGGAACCATGCATGATATGCATGATATAGCTCTTCCAGAATGTTCCAATTTCAGAGATATGGTGGTTTCACTTACTGCAATTAGGATTTAATTTGGGGGGGGGGGAGGATCACTGTGTAATTCATCCAAGTTAGCCAAGGTTAGCCTGGAATCTGCTTTGTAGAAAAGTCTAGCCTCGAACTTGTCACAGTCCTCCAGCTTCCCAAGAGCTGAGCTTCAAGGTGTGTTTCACTGTACTTGGCTTCTTCTAATGGATGCTACGTGTGTAACCGAAAATTTAAGTAGTGATTTGAGGAGAAGTGTAGTTCTGGGAAAATCTTCAAAACTACTCTCTTTGTTTAAACCATGTGTAATAGGAGTCTCAAAAATCTTGCAGGCTGCTTTCTTTTTAATCTTTTAAAAGATTTTATACACAAGTACCATATTTATATTTTTTATAACTCTCTCCCCACTCCAGCTCCTCCTGGGTCTCCCCATTTCTCTCCCAAGTTCATGAGCTCTTCTTTCTTGTTTCATATATGTATGTATGAATATATAGATATGGCTTGCTGAATCCATTTTTTTTTTGTTTTGTTTTGTTTTGGTTTGGTTTTCCGAGACAGAGTTTCTCTGTAGCTTTGGAGCCTGTCCTGGAACTAGCTCTTGTAGCCCAGGATGGCCTGAAACTCAGAGAGATCTGCCTGCCTCTGCCTCCTGAGTGCTCGGATTAAATGCATGTGCCACCACTTTTGTATTGATCATATGTATCTGTGTTTAGTACTGACCACTGGGGATTGGATAACATATCAGGGGCTTGTCCACGGAGAAGACTGAATCTCTTTCTAATAGTACCATTAATTGCATGTAGCTCTTCCCCCAGAGGTGTGGCCTGTGAGATTCCCTCCTTTCATGCTGGCATGTTAACTGGTGTTGACATTGTGTACGCATTATTTAAATGACCATATTTTTGAGATTTTGGGTTTGGCATCTCATCATAAGACACAGTGGATGCCCTAATCCTCTGATTCTTATAGTCTTTCCACCCCATGTTCTACAAACTTCCCTGAGCCTCAAGTGTGAGTCGTGTTGTGGATTTATCTGCTGGCCTGCACAGCTCACAGTCAGTTGTTCTCTGTGTTTTGACAAGTTGTAGATTTCTGTAATGGTCTCCATCCGCTGTAAAACCCAAGCTTCTTTGATGAGGAATGAGAGCCATACTCTTCTGTGGATGTAAGGTTAATTATTTAGAATGCAGTTAGAAGTTACATTAGATTAGGGAAATGGTTTAAGAAAGAGAGTAGATTCTCCTTTATGGACCGTGACATCTCCAGCCATGCCTAGTCAACTAGGTTTACAGTATTAGGCATTAATTCCATCCTACTGAGCATGCCTTAAGTGCAATAAGAAAGTTTTTGGTTACCTCCAAGATATAAGTGCCACTATTGCACCCTTAATATATTGCCATCCTGGTCACTGTTGTGGATTACAGCTAGTTGGGACTATTGATTACTTTTCTCCTTTGGCATCCTGCATAGCAACTTCTGGAACTATGAGAGTTTATCCTTAGGAAGGTTTCCACATCAGATCCCTCTGAATCATTCAAGTCCTGTGTCTAAAGTATGTGGTATCTTCAGCAATAGAGACTTACCTTCAAATTCCAGGAAGAAACGAAAATGCAGTATGATGCCCGTGTTGTTTATGGGGCGTCTCTTGGACTCCCGTGACCAGTAACTCAAAAGGAAGTTTCTCTTGCCTAGGACTATGATTATTTTTATTTGATAATCTATTGCCCTTGGAGGAGAATATTATCACCCCAGGTGTCCTAACTCCATTTAAACTTTAAACTCTGTGTGTGTGTGTGTGTGTGTGTGTGTGTGTGTGTGTGTGTGTGTGTGTGTGTAGACTCCCACATACCATGGTTCTATTCGCTTCTTCCACCATGTGAATTTCAGGGATCGAATCGTAATTGTTAGGCTTAATGATGAGCCCCTTTATTCCTGGAGCCATCTTGCTGGCCCAAGATACTTTTATAAGAGCAATGAGACTGGTATTCTCTTTAGTTTTTCCGTTAATGGAGAATTTAAACCAACTGTACAATACCAGAAATATTTATAGAAAGAACAGCTAGCATTTTGAATTTGTTCTCTCATGCCAGGTGCTGAGATTAGCTTTTCACATATGCTATCTCATATCACCATAACAATACCCTCATGAGATCACCACTGTTGTTACTTATGTGTGTGTACAAGGCTGCCAAGTCTGAGACTTTCTCAAAGCTGCACAGCAATCAAATAGTAGTGACCGGTAGAGCCCGCCAGACCCCAGAGTGCGTACTCTCGGCAGCCCCTTATCTTCCTAATACTACAGTTCTTGCGTTCTGCATTGAGTTACGGCACCTGCCTGATAGACTAGAACTCCAGTGATTTCAAGTCCGTACATTTATCATTATAGCTAATGACTATGAAATCTGGGTATTTAAGAATTAGCTGTAAATATGACTACATAGAAGAAACCAAACCTTCCATCTCTCACTGGAGGCAGCTAGACGGAAGCTAGAATATACTTTACGTTTTTAATGTTACTGGACTCTTGATAATTCACCCGGGAAAACGTGTATTCATAAATATGAGGTTGTTTACATTATGCATGCCAACATTCCTCAGGACTGATTTCCCCATAGGCACCCTTAATATACACAGAATATTAAGATGCCCGGCAGTCTTGTCTAAGAGACACAATCCTGACCAGGGCTTCGTGGGTGCTTGTTGCTGCCCTCTGAGTAGACATGCTGCTCACCTGGGGACCTTTAGATCTACTGATAGTGAGCCCCAACAACCCCCAAATACTTAGCCCTAAAGAAGGGGCACGTTGGTCACCGAGAAGCTAAATGTGAAGCTGGCAGCTCAGAGGGAAAAGCTAACGCTTACTCGTGTCTTTAAACACTAACCCTAGGAAGAGATTAAATTCAAGATGGGCCCTCAACTTGAGCAACAGGAACCCTGAGGTCGTGCACAAAGACTTCAGGGAGGAGTGAAGGTCTTTGAGTTAGCTGTGAATTTTTATAGGCGAGGGCCTGCACAGATCTCCCCATTTCATCAGATCCTTCAGGGAGCTACAATCTGTATGGAGGAAAAAGAAAAAGAACCTTCCTTTTCTAAAAGTCAGGGCAAAGACATAGTTGCCCTAGTTAGGGTTTTATGGGACTCTGTATTTAGTTAGGACTGAAGGCGTCTTCAGAATACACTGAGAGCTGCTATAAAGTCTGGAAATACACATACTGTCGCTTTATCCTGTGTGGTAAGGTAGTGACAATACAGTAGTTATTATGCATTTTTGTCTCCGGACTTGACGGCCATCTGTCCTGTCGACTGAGGAATGGAAGTGAAGGGTTGTAAATCTAAAATAACCACTCAGGTTTTCACAAAATAACCTCAAAATAATTTTCCAAAGTAATGTTACCGTTTTTCCGTTTTTTTTTTTCCTCTTAATGTTTCACAATCCAGTCGGTACACAATGAAATTGCATCATAGCCGTCAGGTGTGACCTCCTGGTTGTTAGTGGCTGCTTTGTCCATTTCTCACAAACTCTTTCGAGCTCTTTGCATGTGGCCTGTGTTAATCCGCACTCACTTGCATGGCTTGGAAGTGCATCTCTCAGGTCGCAGAGCGTTTAGCCGCTTTGTCTTCATTTTTCAATAAGCCCTTCTCTGCCAAGAACTCCTGGGTACCTTTCTCTCAACTACTCCAAACTAATGCTGTTTGTAGTGTGTTCACTGGGGCGACAGTTTCGGTTCTGGTTGACAGTAGGTTTCCAGTTAAATTTTTCATCTCAAGTGTACAGCCCATTTTGGGAACATCGTTTATTAGCTAGCCCTGCATTTCTTCCAGGTCTTGCTCGCTTCATTTCTTAGCTCTCAGTTCTATTGGAATGTTCCATAATCTATGTCCGCAACTAACTACTACTGATTAGTCTCAGTTACCTCAGCTTCTTAGATTTTAGTATTTTTAAATTTTCTAAGTATTTACTTAGAAAGACTCAGGCTATATTATTCTTTAGGAATCATTAGTTCTTTATTTGTTCATATAAATTTACTACAATATATCTATGAATATACAAACATTTCACATTTATTAAAATTGTAGTTTGTACATAACTACATACCTTATATTTTTCTTAGGGATCCCCATAGACACGAACAGGAGAGAGTGTACATAAGGAGATTTGTGGCTTCAGTGGTCAAGTAGAAACTTGATACAATTTAGACCCCATCAGTAGGAATATAAACAAGTAAATTTATACAATATAAAAATTCCCAGCAGGGAAAAGCAGGGACATTATCTATGACAGCATAGATGAATCTCAAGAATAGTATGTGAAATGGGCACATTTGCTGTAGCATCATTGTTTGTAACTGACGAACACGGAATACTATTAAGACACACACATGTGGATGTGAAGATATGTGTGCAAACGTGTATTAAGTAAGGGGCTGAAAACACAGAATTCGGTGCCATGATCAGTTCTTGGAGGAAAAGGCAAGAAAGACACGGAAAGAAACACTAAGGAGACATATTAAGCACAATGTACTGAGCCATGAACTGGTATTTCTCCAGGTACGCCATCTAGTATATTATTATGATGTATAATGCATCTTCTGTGTAGTCTCTTGCATGTATCAGTTAAATTACCCAGAACATGAAAGGGATAAGGAGAAGGAGTTATTTAATGGACTTAGAAAATTCTGCTTTGTTACCCTGCGGTTCATTTCCAATCCTTTTATTCTTTTCCTCTGTGTGTTTTAATGAGAACAGTTGGGGTTGGCAGGCAGCAGCAGAGAGGCACAAAGTGCCAAGGGAGGGTATGCCAGGACCCCCAGGTTCACTCTTAGAAGTCCCATAGCCCCTGTTTTCCCTATTTCTTCCATCCCCACTTCTCGTTGTTTTCCCTTCTCCAGGTCCTTTCTTCTCAGCCACCTCCTCTCTCCATCTCTTGAGGCCATCTGGACTGCTCTGCATGTCTCTCTCTTTCTTGGACTTTGAAAGTAGCTCTAGGGAGGCCTGTTGGGCCAGCCTACCAGGCCTGGACCTCACGGGTGCATTCATTTACTCTGGATTCCGAGCTGGTTGGAGTAGCTATCTCTGGTATCAAGGGGGAAAATAAATATATCCCTTCCCAGACACAGTTGAGTAAGAAACATGATCTCTAGTCTGTGAGGGGACTGCACAGGCTGTGGGCAGGGTGGTTTCTTCTCTCCATATCGAAGCAGGCACAGACTCTACTGCTGGCAGTAGAGAGGAGAGGGCTATGTATGGGGAGAGAAACAAAAGGTAGGGGGAAGAGACAATGGAGAGGCATCAGATGGGCAGTTTGGAGGTGGAAGAGAGCACACACGGATTTGCTAGTCCCATTCCCCTGCTGTCTGCATGGTGCTGAAGCTAAAACTACCAGAGCCGGGAAACAAGAGAAAAAAAAAACTCTCAAAGAAAAATGAAACCTGACTCCAAATTGGCAAAAGAAATATTGGAAGCACTGAAGGATGTTATGTAAAAGTGCTGGAGTGGAACAAGAGCAGTGTCTAATCATGAAAGAAAAATGCGTAAATTATTAAAAAGTATTCTGAGAGAGGTTTTGTCTGAAGAGCCCTTCCACAGAGCCATGTAGCTGAAGGCTTCTACCGATGGGATTCCTAGTAAATGAAATAGCCCAAGCCTTTCTCTTACCCTCTAGCACCCTAAAATGTAAAATCTGCTTTTTTTCTCATTTAACAAAAATTTGATAGGAGAGTTACAGTATATGTGGTACTGCTTACACACACACACACACACACACACACACACACACACACACTCAGATAAAATGTAGGAAAAAATAAAGATTATATTCATTTCTATTCCATGTAATAACCTTCAACTTCCAATTATTGGTGTCTTCAAACAGCATCCATGACTCAGAGCAGGGCTCTCCTGGGTAGTTTCTGCTTCCCCCTTAAAGTTGTTGTGTGACCTCCACCCTCCGACTGCTTGACTGGCCTAAGTAAAATGGGCTCCCTCACGTGTTGATGGAGGAAGGTCATTGGTTAATTATAATAAGGAAACTGCTTGGCCCTCATAGGTTAAAACATAGGTGGGAGGAGTAAACAGAACAGAATGCTCGGAGGAAGAGGAAGTGAGCTCAGAGGCCATGCTCCCCTCTCCCGGGCAGACACGATCGATGAAGCTCCGACCCAGGATGGATATAGGCTAGAATCTTCCCTGTAAGCGCACCTAGGGGTGCTACACACATCATTAGAAATGGGCTAGTCCAGGTGCGAGAGTTAGTCGAGAAGAGGCTAGATATAATGGGCAAGCAGTGTCCGTGTAATTATTTCGGGGCATAAGCTAGCCAGGCGGCCAGGAGCCAGGCTGTGGGAAGAGGCGCGCAGCTCCTACTACAGAATGGTGCCCAACGTGGAGGACTCCCTCCCCAGGGAGGCTTCCAGCTCTCTATCTGACCTTATCTGGAGATTCCTCTGTGCCCGGAGGACTGACCTTCTCTGAAAGCTGTCTCTAAGCCTGGATACCTGATTTTATCTCTTGTGTGACCCTTGGCACATTTCCTGCTAGAAGCCTTCCAGATATGGTAACTGAGCCTTGTACTCGAAGCTTTGCTATAGGACCCTGTTGCCAAATATGAAGCCTTATGATAGGAGCACATCACTTAATGATGCCCCCCCCCCCGCCACTGTCCCCAGTCTTTATGTTCCCCTCTCTTTCTGGAATAAAGCAGAGTTGTAACATGTAAATGGTTTTCCTGGAACACTGTCTCCATAGACCCACAAGTCATCGGACCCGACCGTGCTCATTGGCTTGCGCTTCCCCGTCCCTTGCGGACAAGTAGCCTAGAATCCCAAGGAAGAAGCAGACCACACAACCTTCTCACTGTGGGTCTGACTGTTAATACATCGCAGTCTGAGTCTCACACACTAACCCTCCTCGTTCTTCCCTGGGCTTCCTACTAGGCTGACCTTCTATTGCCCTAGCTTTTCATTGGTCAATAATTAAATTGCCAATGAGAACAGTGGAAATATGTGAGAGCTCTACATGCCCTCGTTGTCAAACAGACGGAAAAAAACAAGAGAAGTGGCTTCATCTAGCTCTGTGCGCATCTTCTGAGTGCTTAGCCCTCACCGAGCACACTGTCTTCATTGTCTCATTTTAACCTCACCGGAGTCAGCGCAGATAGCTGTTTCTGTCCTTGGCTGCCCCTTTGAAGACAGGCACCCAAGGCTCCGATTGTTTAGTGTCTTTTGTGAAATGTCACTGGTTCTGGAGTATGCCAAGCCTGTACTTGCAGTGAAATTGCATTCTTGAGCCTCCAACGCATCAGCAGCGTCAGGAGTTTGTTAGACATGCGCAGTCTCTGGTGGTGCCCGGACCTCTTGAGCCCATGTTTGCCTCTTCACAAGGGCCCCGGGCGACTCCCACTGACACTAAAATGTTCCACGTTCCCAAATTTAATAATGTTCTTAGGATTTACTAAACGCAGACTATAGGCATGGAAACAATTTCAACCAATACTGAATCCATATTATTCAGAAGCCACGTAAACTAAACCAAATCAGCTGATTTTATGATTCATAGCCACAGGATTTATACGACTCCCGCCTAGACATGATAGTGTATGTGCATTATGCAGGAGATAATTGGTAGAACACTGTTAGCTTGGCACCGAGAAGCATCACAGGGAAACACACTCAGTGTTCTGGCCCACGGATTTTAGCACTTCAGGTGTGGGAAGCACTCAGCCTGACTTAGCAATTACACTCTGATGTCATTAAATTAAAACGGTCCCAATAAATAGACTAGAAGTCAATCTTAACTATAGCTCTGAGAGGTTTACTGGCCTGTTTCACTCTTGCCGGCTAATCTACACTGTTTGAGAGACAGGTGGAGAGACCATTTCCTATAGGCAACCCACGTGATCAAGGGAATCACGACTACAATGGTGACGTCATTTCTCAGCATTGGTAAGCTAGTGCACTCTTGAAGGTCATTGCTACTCGAAGGCAGGTGCCTCAGGTCTGTGCTTCTGTAGGACTCTCAGCCCTTGCCTATAATCTAGAACTTATAAATCGAGGACTGGAGGGCCAAGACTTTAAAGTCATCTTCAGCTACATAGACAGTTAAAGACCAGGTTGGCTACTTGAAACCCTGCCTCAAACAAAACAAAATTTAAAAGGGAATTATAAAGTACAGCAATGACAGTTTCTTGCGTCCTTTAAGAATTTTTCACATGTCAACCACTGCCTTGCACACTCTCTCTGTAGAAAACTCACTTGATCCTTCAAGATTTCCCTCAAAATAAGACAGCATATATTTACTTCTATAAAATGTCCCGATTTTGCTTTGTTAGAATGGTTTTCTAATTTTTGTTGCAATAGCAAAGAAGTTATAAAGTATTTCGAGAGATCTTCAAGAGATCTTCTAATTTGTTTTATAGACTCATGCCAAAAATTGCATTAATTTACAAGGGAAACTCAAGGAATCTCAAGAAAGAATATCCACTTAGAATGTATAAGACACAAAGCAGACCCTAATGTCAGTTATGAGCTTTAGTCAGCGGAAATGTATCAGCATCAGGCTGGAAGCTGTAACAAGTAGACCAGATAGTGCAAGACGCACTGTGAAACTAGCCTCAGGGGATGTGATCATATTTAGAATCTTTCCTACTCTACTCTTTATAAACCTGAAACTGCTTAAAAATAACCTGCTCATTTAAAGCAGGATTTCTGTATTATAATTATTTTATACGATCCCTTTCTTAATATAGACTGTAACGTATTTTCCATGGCACCTCTGTCCCATACTGGTTGAAAGTTGGCTCCCTTTTAGGCACGTGAACTCCCCAAAGTCATTAGGCCTGTTGTAGATGGAATCTCTTGTGTGATGGTCTTTTTCCACTTCTTCTGTTTCCTGGCACCTGGCCTTCTGAGACCAGCACTAGAAGCTGGACTCTAAGGCTGGGTGGAAAGTCTCCATTAATTTGTCTCACAACTGGTCTTTTTCTCAATATTTTATACCTGCTATGAGTACCACGCTGGCTCAATAGCTCACACTTAACCCTTTCGTTCCTCTCTACTAAGGAATGGAGATTAGCTCTCTTGAGACCTTTGCGTCTTCTCTTTAAGTATCCACACCGCACTATCGACAAGGCCATGAGTAGATGAGAGGGCTGCCTGGGACTTATGTCTATTGTATTGCTGATCCTTAATTAACTGTAATTCGGAGCATCTTTTACAGGTCGTACCTTCATTATAGTCTAGGTGCCAGGTAATGTGACAGCATCTCTTCCTTCCACGCCACCTGTTAATCGCTGCCGAGTCTCCCTGCCACTTCTCTTTCAAAGTTCACTTGTTCCTATTGATTTCTTAGTAACTTGGTATTCTATCACCAAATCCTCGTCTTCCTAGGCAAAACTTGGTTTCTTCCACGTCAAGATAAACTGTTTGCGTGAATGTGGCAATGTCGCTGTTAATCCGCAGCGAAACAGTAGCTCTTGCAGGTTGCAGATTGAGGGCCTCCCCAGAAATCAGTGACCTGATTATTTCACACCGCACCGCACAGGGTTAAATACAATTACAGCCTTATCCCAGTGGAAGGGAATTAGGAGTACAGAAAGAGGGAAACATTATCCTAGGAGAGGGGAAAGCAAAGAGAAACTCATTTGAAAGAACGTGAGCATTTACTGTGCATGGCTCAGGCTTGAGGGATTAGTTTTCCTTCTGGTCTCGCTGTGTCTAAGGGAAGGCAGCGCAGGTTAGGACCACAGAAAAGGTGCTGTTTTCCTAGCCCTCACCCTCTGCCCACAAGCAGTGTTGTTGTGTAGCTCACCGTATTTTCATTGTATAACTATGAGAGAGAGAGTCAGGGCCAACATTAATCTACTGTACGGATACAAACACTGAGGTCCGGTTCCTTCCCAAAATGCTATTAATATTTGTCAAAGTGGAGGATAACCATTTGTTCAAATTTCTGACTCTGTAAATGTTTTCACAACAGAGTTAAGGGCCTACGCACCCTTGAAACTTGCTCTTCAAATCAGTCACCCCAAACAGAACCAAACAAAATTTGAGACTTATGAGAGGTGTGCTAAACAGTAAAATCACATGTGTTGTGTGTGCATCTGTGTGCACATGTGCACCCAGTCACATGTGTTGTGTGTGCATCTGTGTGCACATGTGCACCCAGTCACCGCACCTTCAGTCCAGAAACAGAGTTTAGCCCATTTTATTTCAGCTGCTTATTGTGTAGGTGAGGATTTGACGTTTTCCTCAGAGATGTCCATCCATAAAGGATGATGAATGTAATAAAGTTGTTCAGAGCCTGGAGGTAGAACTTCATCTTACTAAGAGTCTAGCATCGGTGACAGAAGATGTTTCAAAACTGAATTTAGTTCGTCTAGAGGAAATTACATACACAGAGCATGCAGGTTGGCTAACATTAACACGCTCAGTTACAGCCCAAATTACATGTTTCAGGAGCCATGTCTCTAAGCTCTCCTTAGACTCAACTGATCCGTCGCTTCCACTGACCTGCAGTTCAGCTTGGCTACGTCCACTGAACTTCTAGGGGGGAAGGAAATTGGTTTTCTGTTGGAAAAAACACAAAATCACCCTAAATGTTTTTCTTCGTTTCCTTCCAAATTTAACCAACTTTCCATCTATCATATTAGGAAAACACAACTATTTTTAAGGTATCTTCTTAATAGTTGTCAAATAATTTCCACCCACCCTCCTTTTTCCTCCCTCCAAGGATTCCAGAAGGATAAGTTACAAGGAACATGCTTAGCCAGCACAATATCAGTCCAAAACACATGCTATGATTCCGTTCCTTCCATGTTGAAAATTCCAATATTCAGGATGAAATGGAAATTATTTTGTTTTAAGTTTCCATGAAACTAAAGATATTATAGTTTATCCTTGAGTTGTTCATAGCTATTTAAATAGGCTGGAGAAGTTTTGAATAGTGTTAATAGTCTTCATATGACCTAATTATGAGCATGTGTCAAGGTCAGTTAAAACCATAGCATGAGGGGACCTGTCAGGATCATACCAGAAGGGGACCTGAACTTAGTTCAGTGTTGTGCGCAGACCCGTGTGCCCAGGGAGTTGAGTATTATCTGACTTGGGGATCCCTTACAAAACTGAACATCAGTGTTTAGGAATATTCAGAGGGATGTTGGAGAGAAAAGCTTCCTAACTGTTAAACGTGCCAATAAAAACTGGATCATTTTGTTTAACATAAAAATGTTAACTCTAGATATAGACCTAGAGACACAGAACTTGTGAGGCTGAGGCAGGAGGATGACTCACAGTTTAAAACCGATCTGGGCTACATAGTGAGTTTGAGGTCAGCCTATGCAAACTAGCAGGACTCTGACTCACAAACCACCCCCAACCAAACGGTTTTCATTCCGTGTGCCATTTGATTGCAATAATTTACAGAGACTGCTAGCTGAATTAGTTAATCCTCCCCCACTGATCCTGAGAAGTCCACGGAGGGTTGATTCAAAGAATTCCTCTTTGTGGGGTCATTCACCGAGGAAAAGAGGACATGGCAACATTTTTAGGTAACAGTTCAGAAAATATCTTTTTGTCTTAAGGTTAATAATGTCCATAAGATGGATAACTAATTTTTCAAAACAAATTTTAATTTTACTAAAATCGCCAAAAAAGTATCTAAAATACATTTTCAAGAAGTGGTATTTTTTCAAAATACTTAGAAAGCTTCTATTTTGTGTTTGAATGTTTTCCTTGTATGTATGTCTGTGAACCACATGCATGCCTGGTGCCCATGGAGATGAGAGGGCACTGGATCTCCTAGAGCGGATGTTGGGTATAACTGTGAGCCATAGTGTAGGGGCTGGGTTTTGAACCCTGGTCCTCTGCAAGAGGAGCAAGCATTTAACCATTGAGCTATTTTTGCAGCCCAAGAATATTTTTTGACTAAAAAAAGACTCTGAGATAAACTTTTTTATTCCAGTTTTCTTTGACTGGAGCGAGAAAACGCGAGGACATTGGATACTTAATTGATTTCCTCCATAACTTGGATTTTCCCAGTTGAATGTGTGTGCTAAGGTAGCTGGATTTCAAGAAACTCTGACTGTTTGTGTTGAAACGAAATTCTAGTTTCCAGAAAGAGCTGAGAGGGCTGTGTTTCAGGCATGGCATCAGTGCTGGGTCTCCCAGCACCAGGCTGGGGATTACAAGAGTCAAGAACAAGCTTTTACAGTATTTTCTGAGAGTTGAGAGAATTATGTCTGTTAAATATAATAAAAGAAGAGTGTGGGGTCAGGGAACAGATAAAATAAAATGTTGTTTAGGGATCATATTGTTCACCAGAAACACCAGACTTGTGTATCTTTTACCTTGTCTATGGTGAGTTCTTTGTCCATTAAAGCTAATTTCCACACTGAGAATAGGATTTTAGCACTCTGAAGTGAGTTTGCAAAATGCTTAAGATGGGAAGTGTTAAACTGTACAACCTTCCTTTAAGAAACAAGTGTTGGGATACATTCTTTCCCACAAAAACAGTGATCCTGGCAATAGTTACACAAAACACGCATTCACGACAGAAGGGAAGAGAATGGACAGAAGAGTGCTTGCGATGCGTCATTGAGTAAAAAATTCTAATAAAAAACCCCCTCTTATAAATTCTAATTTTTTTTACATCAAATACTATTTGACCCTTCTCTTTTAATTTATAGTTTAGTTTTTCTCTAATAAGACAACTCCTAAAAATCCACCAGCTTGTAGAGGAGTTAGTTGAGGAAAGTAACCTTTAATTTAAAGGAAAGATTTCCTGATTTCTCTGTTTAAAAGAGGGACAGAGGGACTAGAGAGATGGCTCAGAGGCTAAGAGCACTAGCTGTACTTCCAGAGGTCCTGAGTTCAATTCCCAGCAACCACATGGTGACTCACAACCATCTATAATGCCTCTCTTGGCATCTAGACATACACACCAGCAGACTGCTGTATGCGTAATAAATAAGTAAACCCTTTTTAAAAGACCTGTCAAAAAAGTGGAGGGAGGAAAAAAGTGGGAGAAGGCAGAAAAGACCACAAACTGTAAATCCTTAGACTTGAAGTGTTGACTGTATAATACCATAGAATTTTGTTTTCAGTGCCTCCCCGTTTCTTGTTTAGATTTAATGTTTTTTTTGTGCAGTGAGCTCTCCACTGTGTAAGTCCTCCAAATCAGAATGAAGAACACATCCTAGCAGTAAGTGCTTTACACAAAATTTAATTTAAGACTATGGGTGATGATTTTACCGTTACCCAAGGACAGAGAGTAAGCTAGTGGTGGCCTTCATCTCCATTTACTTCTGGGGTACAAATGACAGAGTATGGACATACTGTTCCTAACTTAAGCCAACACACAGTTTTAGAAAGCAATAGAAGATCAGTTCCAACCCCCCAAAATGTAAGACTTCAGATTTAAAGAACAGATATTTAAATTTTGAGGGTGATAGATTTTGTTTAGAATATGAAAGAATGTTACATTTTCTCAGAGTTCAGTTCAAGGATTTGCATATAAACCAGACTCAAAACACAGCAGAAGCTGGTGATCTAGGATCTGTTTTGATGTCTCTAAAGTGACTCAGAGTCAAAGATGATTTCAAATGTGCTCAGAGGCGCTTCCATGTCTTATTCCTAATTCAAATCTCGAAATCGTTTCGAAGTTCTGATCACTTTGCCTGCTGGGAAGATGACATGGGCCTTTTTAAAGCCCTGTTTTTAATAAGCAGATGTGAAAAGCCATTTAGATAAAATTCTTTAGATAAAATTACATGTGGGTTTCAGAGTCAATCAAACCCTAAGCACAAGGAGTGGAGTATGAGTTATATTAAGATGGATGTTGGCAAGGCAGAGACAACTATCACCAGGGAGGAAAGGAAGCTGTGCTTCCACACCAAAATGTACAAAATGAGACACTCCTGCAAGGTAAACGACCTGACTGCCCTGGCTGAGCAGCCATTGGCTTTTCCATTGTGCCCTCTGGTGGAAAACTTCATAAACAGCAATTTCAATGGTTCTGAATTCATTTGATAAAATTTTCTGTAACATCAAGCTTCAACTTTCAGGAAAACGCATGGCAAATTTCGGTTAATCCAACTGCCAAATTTTGCCTGGAAGTAAAAAATAACTGTAGGTAAACTTGGAAGAAGTGAATTATTTATAACTGAATTCTCCAGTGTTCCAGCATCACTTCATTAAATCCCATCAACTCTGAGTTCAGTCTGAGACATTTCTCCTTCATTATCCTGTTGCTTTAGCATCTCCCCAGGGCAGCTAAAACCATCTCCAGGCAGGAGACAGTTGCATAAATAGGCACTAAGTGCATCTTCTTCATCCTTCTTCAAAGAGGGGTGTGTGAAGAGCGAAATGAGCGGGACTGAGCCCCTCTTTGTTAGAATAGAGTCCTGAGATCTGGGGTCCATTCCAGTGTCAGCACTGAACGTGGAAACCAAATCCATGCCCTGCACTGCTGGGCAGTAGAGACGAGGGTACATGGTGGAGAGCAGAGAGAGGCCAGTGACTCTCTGTGAGAAAGCTGGGGAGGAGAAAACACACTGTGGCACGTGCTTCATTGCTGTCACAGGATGACTGACAAGTGCAGCTTAGGGGGACTTGATTTTGGCTCATGCTTTAGGAAAAGATAGACTCCATCATGACCGGAACAGCTGGAAGCAAGTGTGTGAGCAGTATGGTCACAGCGTGTCTGTAGTCAGATAGCAGAAAGGGGGCATGAAAACACAAGGGCTACCCCCAGTGATTTACTCCTTCCAATGAGGCTGTACCTTCTAGCGAGGGTCTACAACCTTTCTGCACAGCGTCACTAGTCAAAGATGCAGCGTTCATACAGATGGGCCTATGAGATGTATTCACACCCTAACTGCAATACAGTGAGGTACCTGAGTAGTTTGGGATGAAGCTCAGTAGTCTCAGAAGGGCTGGAAGCTCACTGGAGCATTTTAACCCAGCTTTTAGGATACCCTCAGAACAATCCAAAAGGCTCACGTTGGATATCTTGCGTAAAATATGAATTTTTTCACAATTAGAAGATGTCACACAATTATAGCTGAGCTTCTGGTTTTGCTTCCTGAAAGTGTATTTCTTTTTCCTCTTGTTTTAAAATATGCAGCATGATGTACCTCATAGGAGAAAAACATATCAGCAATTTTCATATCTGTGATAGTCTAGCGCTTCCCATATGGGAATCCATTCAGGCCTCACTCTCCACAGAGTGGATAATACCTTGTCCTTAAATTACAATGACAAGACAGAAGCCCAGAAAGAAGAGCGACCATGCGGAAGGTCAGATGGCAAAACCAAAGAGCTGGGTCTACCCCCACTTAACAGGTCTCACACCATGTTCATAACCAGTGTACAATGCTGTTTGAAAGTCCCTGGCTCAGCTACAAAAATGAACTCCTCACTAGTAGCAGCCAAGCCTCCTCCTCATGTCTGTTCAGTGGCTCCTGGGAGTTCACTTAGCCATCCCAGACAGCTGAACAACTGGATCATAGAGAGTCACTGAGTCTTGCCAAGTTCGACTCTAACTACTACACTGACTTATCTTGTAACCATCCTAGAAGAAATGAAGATATTCTAAGAGGGCACTTGCTCCCTCTCTTTGCCTATCAGACTGTAGGAAAATTGGATCCCAAGAGCTGGAGTTTTCCCAGGTTTCCTGCTGGCAAAGTAAAAGACAGGGCCCTGGTACCGGTCAGAGTAGGAGCTTGTCTCCCGGGAAGGATTTCACACAATTCTGATTTGCCAGCTCCCTCCAGACCACGATGGTGGGTGGGACCATGTCTCAGCAGAGCTTTTTAGCTAAGGATATCTCTTGCCTTCTATTTAAACCCAAACCTCATATGAAGACCCCAGGAGGATGGACTTGGGGCGCCACTGAACCAGTTCATCCTCCACTCTTCCCACTGTGGACACTGAATAAATCTCTTTTCTCAGCTTTTCACCTTTACTTCTCCATTTAATTGACCCATAAGGACAGGTGACTGAGCCTAGCTTGTCAGCGATAGACGGGTTCAGGCTCTGACCTTAACTTCTTTAACACTATGGCTATGACATGGCAGCACAAGAAAAAGTTTACTAGTTGATTGATAATTGATTGAGGTTCAAACCCCCAGGAGTATTGCCTTGTGTGCCCTTTTGTCTTACATATAGGCAGTATCCAATGTTAAGGCTTAAAGAGATGTGTTTGGATATCCGTCAACAAGGCCTGAGCTTGTGATGGTTCCTCTTCATTGTCAAGTTGATTGAACTGAGATGCAAGGCCATCATTAAAGCACGCCTCTGGGTGTGTCTTTGGGTGTTTCCAAGGAGGATTAGCTAAGCAGGAAGACCCACAGTGGTGGTGGATCCAGGTCAACCAGTTGTTCTCAACCTTCCTAACGCTGCAATCTTTTCATCCAGTTCCTCCCATTGTGGTGACCCCCCCAAAAAATTATTATCATTTCTACTTCATAACTGTAATTTTGTTACCATTATAAATTGGAATGTAAATATCTGTGTTCTCTGATGGTCTTAGGTAACCTCTGTGAAAGGGCCATTCGACCCCCAAGTTGAGACCACTGAGGTAGACTAGAAAGGGAACACAGGCTCTTGTTTTGCTTCCTCAATGCCCTTATGTGAACTGCAATGATCTTCCATACCTTTCCTGACTCAATGCACTGAAACCTCCCCCGCTGTGAGGCCAAAGGATCTTCCTGAAGTTGTTTTGCTCAGATGTCTGTCACAGTGGCGGACACTGACTGATACACTTCCTGATGGAACTGCTCTCTTAGTTCCAAATCCTCCTGGGAGACAGGGGTGTAATGGCTTGTACCAGCTGAGAGAGAGCTGATGGCTCATGTCTCAGGCATAAAGACACTGTAAAGATGGTTTAAGCAGCATCTCTTCAGAGCTCGAAGCTCAGAGGTATCTCAGATATAGCTTGAAATAGGGCATTGTGTAAGCATTTATTCCGTGGAAATCAAAACCAATGTTACAAATCTGGGAGTTTCCTCCCGAACCACTGGTTGTTGAACATTAACAGCACACCACAGTCGCAGTGGAGATTCACAAGCACCGTCTGGCAGCCTCAAATGTTTTTCTCTAATAAAACCAGTGATTTGAACAATATACTATCTTTTTTAATTTGAAAGATGAAAAGGAAAGTCGAGCAGTCAATAAATCCCACTGTGATTCTTAGCAACACTAATTTAAAGTATCATTTAACCCTTACCAGAGATGAACGTCAACCCCACGTTCATATTCCCCAAGAAGCCAACCTTGCGTGGAGTTGCTCATAGGAACACAGTTAATGCTTCTGGAACTGGCAGCAGCAGGTGGGACCGCCTGGGGCAGTTTCCCATTGGTGATGTGACTTCCACAGACTGGACTGAAAGCCCACAGTGCTGGCTAAGCAGCGCCTCACAGTATCAGTCCCATCCTCTCTTCCCTTGGGGTGAAAAGGCACCTGCAGTATTTAGCCAATCCTGTGCCAGTCTATGGCAGGGGATACCCTGTTTCCAGGACTGGGTCTCGCTTCAGACAACAATGAAGCAGGCAGACCACTCGGAAACCCACACAGTAAGGACTTAACGAATGAAGCACACATGACTTAACCCGAAATTGCAGGCCATTCTAACCGGAACCTTCCTTTTCTGATATCAGCATTCGAACACATTTTAATTTGCAATACCGAATGCACAATAAATAGACCTTTTTCCATATGTTGAGAACATGGAATTAAGTCGCTTTTCCGAGGATTATATCTAATTGCCAGAGACTTCAGAATGCTGGGGTGTGAGGCATGTGGGGACAGGGGCTCCAGTGTGGGGAGTTAACTGCAGATGCTGGAAGGCATAGACTGGCCTTTAGGCCATTGATCAATCATCACACACCTTCCTCCTGCACCTCCTCGTCCTGGCAGCAAAGCCTCCCTGGCTGCCAGCAGTCTGGGTCAAGTTGATGCCATTCTGCATCTCATGAGAACCAGTCTGCTGGCGTCTGTTCCCCAGAGTATGTATGCAAAACACACACACACACACACACACACACACACAGCTCTGAGTCTGGATTAGGCCACCTGCCTAGACAAGCCCTGGCTGTGTCCGATGTTAAGACAGTAGTTACAGCTGTCCAGGGCTGGCCACAGCTATGCCTCTGCCCATCCACCCACCCATTTCTGTAACTTCTGCTGCCCAGACTGCAGGGTGGGCTGGAAAGGAAGCAACTTCTTCCCCTGCACCACCTCAGGAACCGGATGTGGTCAGTGCTCCCTCCGGCCCCTGGGAACTGAGGAGAGGGAGGACAGCTGTCTATTGGTGTTCTCCCAGCTGCTGGGTCACTCCCTCAGCAAGGAACATGGCAGCCAGGAGAAAACTGAGTCTTGCTGACAAGGCCTATTCTAAAGGTCAGTGAAATCCCATGAAGTTCAGGAGTTTCCTGACGTCTAAATTATGGTGGATAGTAATGGAATGATCCAGCCTAACTCTGTTCAGAACTCTAGGCATCTCTGGGATGGAGATTCTAGCTTTTCTCCAATTGAAATTAACTTTAGAGATTAAATTGATAAGGGATTATATTAATACATTTATGAGGTCAAATTCTAATCAAGAAACTGAATAAGAAGCCAGCAATGAGAATGGCTTATTTATTTGCAATGCATGCCAAGCTATCTATAGGCAATCACACCCACTGTATTCAGAGAGCCTGTTTCTTTAACGGGGTTCACCATCTCAGTCAGGTCCCTAGGAATTCCACCCACCTAGGCCTGTCTTATCTCTGAACTGAGAAGGGTGCACTCTACATGTGAACAGTGCCCACCCTTGCAGCCCACTGGGAGGCGGGGAGGCTGTACTGTAGCCAGAACACATGATCCTGTTTATCCATCATACAGGGCTGTACATCATGGGCCTCTTCCCAGAGTGCTTTGCATATCAGCATCCCCTAACTTGCATGTTATATTGTTATGTTTGTAGGGAAATTTTAATCCATTATGTCACACAGAACTACAAGTTAACATTTTGGAGATATGGGGTCACAGGTTGCTCTCAGACAGAACCAGAAGAGGCCATTTATAATAGAGTGGGGGAGGGGGGTCCTGTGTTTTCTTATATTTTCTCCTGATTTTTGTTTCATTTCAGAGGAATACCGTAGGGACAGAAAAATAAAACATTACATGAACTAGGCTGGTATCTACAACAGAGTTCAGTACGGGCTTGTTTGCACTAATGTTGACGGAGGTAAGGATCGCATGACCCCATCTACAGGAATAAACAGGAGCAGGCTCATATAAGGAGAGCCTGGTGTAGAGAAAGCTCCAAGTAAGTCAGGTGTGGGGAAGCCATTCACTTGTTCTTAAGATTATAAAACAGATTTTTATTTTGTCCTAACTTGTTCACTTTCATCTTAATTATTAGTAATATCAATAAGTTACTACTCACAGTGTGTAGAGTAGTAAAGACTCCATCATACATGGTGTCATCCATTCCCAATCATGTTATGTGATTCCCCTCACTCAACAATGGAGGAAGTGAGCTTAGATATTAGTTAACTCAGCTGATGGTTAAGGGGGGAACCTGTGGAGTGACCTGGCATGTAGGCATGGAGGCATGTAGGTCTCTCCTGAGAGACCAAAAGGTTTATTTTTTAAAAAGCAATTTTGTTCATTTACTTAGTGTGTATTTGTGTCTCTCTCTGTCTGTCTGTGACTGTACGTATGTCTGACTGGTGTGTATATGTGTGTGTGTCTGTCTGTCTGTCTGCCTGCTTGCCTGTCTGTTTATCTGTTTATCTATCTGTGATTCTGTGTTGTGTCTGTTTCTGTGTGTGCATAATCAGGAACCCCTTCAACCTAAAGAGAGTTTTCCGGGGTTCTGGAAGCAGTTTCTACATTGTTTAGATGGAATACGTTCCAATATCTCATAGGAAATATTCCACGACTACTGCCACATTCTCCCAGAATTGTTTTTCATGCCCATAAACTATGGAACAACCAGCGAGGTGTGGTGTTATATGCCTTTAATCCAGTATCCTGGAGGCAGAAGCAGGTGGATCTGTGAGTTCAAGGCTAGCTTGGTCTGCTTAGTGACCAAACAAAGCAGTCAGTCTTGAATTTATAAGCTGGGGCCAAAACGCAACACAGGTTATGAGAAATTAAGCAAACCAATTCAATTAAGTGATCGCTTTAAAACAATGCTGGAAGCCCAGGTGGTGGTTCCTTCTGATTGCTCATCATATGCATCATTATTGAGATTCAGCAGTGATGTTTCTCTGGTGTTTCTGTAAAACCCAAAATCAACCAGTAAGCCTCACCTGCCCAAGGACCAGCTAACTTCTTGGAATGTTGGGAGTTGCAGGTCTTGAAAAATAACAACAAAGCCTCATGGGAAATTATGGGGCACTGTGAGTTTTGTCCCAGACTCATGTCTCAGGTTCGCTCAGCTGGAAGCTCCAGGGAATGGTCCTGATCAAAGTCCATCTTGATTAGTATTTAATATTTTGATAAAGCTTGCTTCAAATTTGGTCCAAAAATGGTGGAACTGTTTTTTCTCTGATGAATCTTAGGCTTAGCGTTTCTCCTGGCTGAGAACTGAGAGAGCAAGGAGCCTCTTGTGCACAGCCTTTTAGTGTCTGGCAGTCAGGGAGTGAATGTGGAGTAAAAGTGAGAGGAAACCATAATGCTGAACAAGAACAGAAAGGCCAGTGTGCTGGCCACATGTGTGTGGCTGTGCCTAAGACTACAAAGGAAGCAACTTAAATGGGAGAAAGTTGGCCAGGGCCCATGCACTTGGGTGGGACAACATGGTGGTAGGAACTGGTAGTAAGGAGGGCTTTTACCAACAGTGGGCAGAAGAAGGGAAGGGGTCAGGTGGGGACCAGGTACCAATTGAAAAGGCACACTCCCCACCTTCAGAACAACACCACTGTCTGGGGAGCAAGCCTCCAACCAGTGGGCCTATGGGGAAATTTCATATTCAAACCACGACAACCAGAAAGATGGAAAAACCAGGCTCGCAGGAGAAACGGGGTGGTGCGGCTGTCATTTTTTACCTTCAGTTTCCTGGTCCAAAATTTATAGCAAGCAGATCAGCATTGGAATTCACAGGGTCTCACTTCAATAAAATTTATTTTGATCATGAAGCAAATTCTGGAGGAGTGAGAACTAAGAAGATGTCATTACTGTCTGTATTATTAATTCTACATCATTAGGCTTCCCTGAATAATCCGTGGTTTATAAGATGGAAAGATGTCAGAAAGACACATGGAAGGAGAAAGCGAGTTGGAAGCTTGATATCCACATAGCCATTTGTGTGGGGAAACAGGTTGTTATTTCTCCAAATGCATGACATTTGAACAATTCATGCTGTAATGGATAGAGGAAGAGTTATATGTCTAGCTAAAGAAATTCTAACCCCTTTCACAGCTATATACACAAGTCTATATTAAATGTTCTTTACAGAAAAGAGCAAAGACAATGCAAGTCGCTGCAGAAAGTCTACAATGTTCTCTCCAGCAGCCTTGAATGCTATAGAGCAATAAAAATGAGAACACTCCTGGAGAGCCTTGCAGCTGAGGTTAAGAAGGCAGCTGCCCCCAAAACTACCTATCCTCCTTGTCAAATGTAACAAACAGCTAAGGGACTCCTTTAAGTTTGTTTCTTTTCTTTCCTTCCCCACACCCCAAATCTTCCAAAGGTCAGCGCTATCTTATCTGCTTGTTTTCTAGGGAGAGAGGAAATACATACACTTGGTGCGGGAAATTGACAGGAAGTGGGGTTCTCCTCGTCTTCCAAGTTCTCCTTGCTCAGTGCCACTCAAGGATACCTTGGCATGAATGCCATGAAGATGCTGAGCCTGTGTTCTTCGGTGTGCTCCCTGCAGAGCTGGAAGATGCAGGAAAGGGGGAGGCGTGCGTTCCGCAAACCCTAACCACTTCTCTCTCTAGCTCAGGTGCACACACATCAAACTGCGCGGGATGCTGCACATTCTGCCTTCCCATGACGTGCAGCAATTATGGATAGACCCATCCCAGCTATTACAACCATTTTACAAAGGGATCAGCTAGTGTACTGGAAGAGTGGAATTCTGAGACAAGCAGAAACTTTAGAACGCCTCCTGTCTGTACCTTTCCTTTGCAGCAAAGAAACTGAGACCCAGTTAGACAAGCACCCACAAGGACAAGTTGATCAGCTCCTTTGAACCGCTGCTCAGAGTGGCCCCTACCTGGGAGCCATCCTCCCACACTGCAGTTCCCTTCCTTCTCCATATTTAGCCACCTATGGTTTGGTTCACTCTGGCCTGTCATCTGACTGTATTTTTTCCAACTTTCTATCATAAAATGTCAACTTATCCTTAGTATGGTAATTTCCTCGCATGTGTTTCCTCTGGCTTTCATTGTTCTATATCTAGGCTGAAGTTTTGTGCTCATAGCTCAGCTGCCAATCAGAACTTCCTTCCTACGGGTAACCACTAAGCCATTGTAAAAAAAAAAAAAAAACAGTGTGTGTCCTCTGTCGGTCATATATAGCCTCACCAAAATGACCAGGAAATCATGGCAAATCACTCAAAGGCTGGTAATATCTCACATGTCTGTGGGCTGGGGAAAAGGGAGAGGGGAGGAGACCTCCTCACTGGCCTAAGGCAGTAAGAGCTCAGGGATCGTGCAGGTTAAGGCTTAAAGCTTAAGCCTTAAGCTCCATCAACCGCAATTCTTCTAGTTCTTGGTCTCATATAGCTGAGATTCAGCTGATGTATGTCTAGAGTGGCTGGGATACATGTGTCCATTGTTCAGTAGACTTGCCTACACCTGTTTTCATGGAGCTGGCAGGGGACTTCCAGGAGCAGAAACATGCCAGAAGAACTTTTAAACCTTTGCTCTGCTTCTCTCAGCAAACCTATTGGTGAAAGCAAGCCACTTGATTGAGGCCGTGGTCCAATTGACAGGACCCTGCAGAGTTACACGTTAAAGGGGTGAAGGGCTGGGACCAGGAATGCAATCATCTCACCATATGTCCAGAGTAAAAACTCAGTCGTGAGAAGAAAGTCGTATCGGATTTGTCGGCACGGAGCCCAAGTTGATTTGGAGGTAAAGGGTTATAATAGTGATTTTATATCAGTGATCAGAAATTCCTGGTTATCGTGAAGAACAGTTGTTAACAGGTGACAACTGATGCTTATTTCTGCATTGAAGAACAGCTAGTGGTTCAATACTATTTAATTCAGTTGCAATTCTTTACCGAGTGTGACGTCCTATTAGTGAATGAGCAGCTAAGCCGCAGCAGTGCTACAAGAACCCAGTGGGCCCCCAAGTAAGCTTCTCCATCTTTTCTAGGCAGCATGCCGACAGTCTGATAGACCCACGGGGTTTGAGTCCCATAAAGCTGGCCTGAGGGCTCCTTCTTGTTTTAACTGGGATGGACTCCGGGGTCCTTACAGAAAACACTGAAAATAATGAAGAGAATTCATTATGGAAAATTCAGCAAAGGAATGCTCAGCCTTTCTGTATCAGAGGTGGCCACTAGAGGGCGGGACTGTTCACCCAGCAGTTTTCCACATAGGCTTAAAGCAGAAGAGGAAAAGATCAGAGGCGGTCTGCTACAGTGTTTCAAAGGGGATATTTAAGAATCAGAGATCGTAGACTATCTTAGCAGAGAGGCTAGTGTATAATAATTTAGGAAATAAATGAGCATAATTAAAAAGAAGTAAAGTCAGCTTATCACGTAGTTGGTATGGAGAAAGAGAATTCCTCGGACTTGATGCGGCACCCCGCGGTTTCTGTCTTCTGGTTTTACAACACTCGATACCTTTAAATTTCCACTAGGTGGCGCTCCCGAGCCATAGTCTGTGGTTTATGGCCTACATGAAGAAACGTGAAAAGCCTTTTATTTTGCTTTTCCCCCCCTTCAATTTTCATGACTTTTTTTTTTCAGTTTGAAGGATTGCAGAGAGGAATTATTTATCAGTTGGTATAGTAAAGAAAACCTGGCATGTCCAAACAAGCCCTTCAAAGGTTTTTTAGTAACACCTATCACAAGACTGAAATGATAGGAAGAAGCAGGAGTGTAAATCCCATGAGGGCATTTTATTGTCAAAGAGAAAGGGGAGGGATTGTGTTTCTCTCTGTGAAGCCACAGTGACCAAATCACACATCAGCTGTTGGGACTGATTTGTTTGTGAAGATATTTTAAACCAGATGCCTGGATTCTTGCAACTCAAAATTTCTTTGTTCTGAACTGAGTAAGTCAGTGGTGACAGAAAAGGTAGAAAGAAGCATGTTTCTAAGATGTGGGGATGAAATACCCCTTGCTTTGGTGACTGACATGGATATCTGAATGCCACTTTGAGTCGTACCTTCTGAATGTCACGAAGGTTCTAAGGGAGGAGAAGAGAAACTTCCCTGACTCCTGAAATGTCACGGGGATTTCTAGTTCTTCACACTGAGTAGACTTGTTGTTGCCCCCCCCCCAAAGCCCAGTAGAGGGCTGGTACCATTGTATACCAGGGATCAAAGGTCAGTCATCTTGTCAAAAGAAAACCCTGAGATCTAGTAAGTCTCTTTGTTTGGAGCCCCAGAACACAGCCTGAGTGAGGAGATTCGGGGACCAGCTGCTTCTGTCTGGGCCTCTAGTTCTGCTGGTAGCTTCGGTTTGTCCTCTGAGTTCAGCTCCTGTGCCATAACTCCCTGCCCTAAAGTCCTGACCCTGTAAACTTGGCCTTCTCGTGGTGGTAAAATGCTAATGGCTTACAATCAGAGACCATGACTCCCAGTTCAGGGCGAACCTGCCTCTGGATTGTGTAGCTTGCGCTCCAGGCCTGAGCGTTTTGCTCTGTAAAAGAAGGAAAGCAGAGGGACTGTTTATCCCCACACAGCGACTGGAATTCCTGCAGGAAGCCCAGGGCAACCTGAGGAAATAATCGTGGGTGGCACCTTATGTCCCCTCTTCCACAGAAGTGTGGCTCACATGGTGACATTGCTGTGACCATCGCCGTACAATGGATGCAACCCCTTGCCGAGTTTTATTTTGAAATATTAAAATTGTGCTTCTGTCTAACTGTGCTGTTTTTGCTGTTTGTTAAGGATTTTGTGGCATTTGCTTTCACTTAAATTGAAGCAGCTCACATACGAGGAAGGTGTTCTGTGAAGAAAATTGGCGTTTGTGGTGTTAGATATGACATCAGTAGCTACTGGGTTTAGCCATCTTCCTGAAGCCAGCGTTTCCTGTCTTTCGCATGTTTTAAGCGTGTAGTTCATCTGGAGATGATACCTAAAGAAAGGCTTATGGAGATCATGGTTCTGAGTCCTCCTATTGGTTCAGCTCCTAGCAGAGAACTCCACAACTACCTCAGAGCATGAGAGATCACACACAGGGATCTGGCCGGAAGTGGGTTTGCTTGGGTGGGTTTGTTGCCAGTCCTGCCAGTAGAAAACATGGATGTCTTGGTACCTGATACTCTGAGTATCTACAGGAAGTCTACAGGACTTCCACAAGGCTGGCTTATCAGACAGAAGGCAGAAATGCATAGGGCGATCACTAACTATGGACAAGTAGGCACCGCACACAGCGGGCATCTTTGTGGTACTCCAGTCGGGTTGGTGACGTGATGGGAAAGAATACAGGGAAGCCTGGGTAGCTTCTGTGTCATCAAATCTGAGAGCAGCAGAGGAGCTGGGCCTCAGGAATACCCTGGATGAAGAAGTTGGGCAGTAATTGCTCGCTGTGCATCTCTGTGTCTGCTTTCTTCTCTCTCTCAGGAGATGGGGTAGAAAGGATGCTAACTATAGAAGCAACTGCATTGTGATCCTCTGCAGGAAAAGACCAGTTGTAAACTGGCCATTTCCACCCCAGGCCCCAGTTTCTAGGAGAAGATTCTGAGGGTTGGTTGGGCCATGTGCCCACCTTGGTTTGACAACTCTGACCTCTGATGTGGGGAACCCACTGGGGGTGACCTTGGTGGTCCTCAAATGACCTGTCATCTGGAAACTGGCATGGTATGTCTGATGTGGAAAGTGACAGTGTTGCCAAATGGTTACAGAGAGGAACTAAGATCAGAGAGCCTCTTCAATCCCTCCTCTACCCTCAACAACATTGGGGCAAGTTGTTTAACTTTCTCTACGTTAATTTTTTCAGCTGTGAAATGAGAGTACCCACAGTGCTGGTAGGGTAAAAAGATTGCTTGTAAAACTGGCAACACGATGCCCACAATGCAACTAATAAATATTTGTTGTCGAGATGATTATTAAAGGGCCCAGATTTTGTCCTCATGTATGGAGTTGCTTGGCTCTGACTGCTACTGTTTGCAGCTCTGAAATTGTCTGGTACCACTTACGTCACCACCCCACCACCCCTACTTGGCTCATGTTCTCTGTGAACAACTTATCTCCACACGGCTATAGGTCTGCTTTACTTTTCTGTTTCTTTGACAAAAATAGAGCCACAAAAGCAACTTATTGGAGAAGGCTCTTATGGCTTATACTTCAGGGGATACATAGTCTATCATGGGGAAGACAGAGTAGTGGGCAGGGAAGACACGGAACAGGCTATTCACTTGCATCTACACTTAGGAAACAGAGAGTGAACAGGGGGTGGGGCTGGCATATAGTCTCACAACCTGCCCCCAGTAACCCTCGTATCCCAGCAAGGTTCCACCTCCTAAGGGTTCTGCAAGCTTCACAAACATCAACACCAACAGGGACCAAGTACTCAAATATCTGAGCCTATATGAGGGATACTGTACATTCAAATCCAAACTCACCTTTGTCCCACACCGGCTCGGGGCCATCTCTTGATGCAAAATGTATCTGGTCCAGTTTCGGAACCTCTTGATCTTTAATAGCCTCAGCACCATTCAAAACTCCAAAGTCTAAAGTCTCTTCTGAGACTTGAGGCTACCTCTTAATTGCGACTTCAAGTAAAATTAATATAT
>NW_026067975.1:3696903-3855922 GCF_014885135.2 Alexandromys fortis | reverse complement strand
TATATACTGCCTGACATACAGAGTATGCACTCACATTTGAAAAAAAGAGAGAAATGGGCCATAACAAGGAAAGATCAGATAAAAGCAAGATGGAACGGGGTCAGGAGTGGGGCACCCTGCACCTGCAGGACTGGCCTTTGGGATTCATGGTGGAATCATTTCAGTTCCAAATGGCTTAGGTAGTCTTGCTGCCTGGTCTGCTGCTGTAGCACACACAACCTTTCTCAGGATGCGTCCACTCTGTGTATATTGTTGTTTGTCTGTGAACATCCTGCTGGATATGGACTCTCTAATTCATCTCCAGGGTTCATCTTTACCGTTTCTCAAGGGACCTTAGTGTCTTACAGCCGTATCTTTATGGGTACTCTGACCTTGCCACGTATTTCCTGGCCTTTGTAGTTCTCTGGAACCTTGGTGTGGTGTAAGACTCTATCAGCCCTTCAATCTTGTATGTTCCATGTTTGTTGACTCAAGGGCATTGGAAGTCCCAAGGGATCAAGGGGTACTGTTAGAGTCCAGATCAATGGAAAACTTCTTAAACTTCACAAGAAAGGGACAAGTCTGTACCCTTCCTCTTTGGAAACAGGAAGTAGGGCTGCCTAAAATGGGTGGAGACCTAATCCCAGTGACTCACTTCCTTGAGTGAGGCTCCCCTTCCTAGAAGGTCTGCAGCTTCCAAACAGCGCCACCTACTGGGGACCATGCGTTCCAACACATAAACCCACATCTGACATTTCAGACTCAAATTGTAATATTTTCTGGGAGACGACTTTTAACTTTCTCTATACTTGTCATCAAGGACTTCTGCAACCATTGGGTACTAGAAAGGCTCTCTAGTTGGAAGAAGCAAGTAAATGCAATGCCACACTGTGAGAATCATTGCTAGATTTACTGAAACTATCATAGAATGATCATTCAAAAGTAATTTCTTTTTTTTAAATTAATTTATTTATTTATTAAAGATTTCTGTCTCTTCCCCACTGCCGCCTCCCCTTTCCCTCCCCCTCCCCCAATCAAGTCCCCCTCCCTCGTCAGCCCAAAAAGCAATCAGGGTTCTCTGCCCTGTGGGAAGTCCAAGGACCACCCACCTCCATCCAGGTCTAGTAAGGTGAGCATCCATGAAACTGCCTAGGCTCCCACGAAACCAATAGGTCCAGTAGAATCAAAAACCCGTTGCCATTGTTCTTGAGGTCTCAGTAGTCCTCCTTGTCCGCTATGTTCAGCGAGACCGGTTTTGACCCAGGCTTTTTCAGACCCAGGCCAGCTGGCCTTGGTGAGTTCCTGATAGAACATCCCCATTGTCTCAGTGTATGGGTGTACCCCTCGCGGTCCTGAGTTCCTTGTTTGTGCTCTCTCTCCTTCTGCTCCTGATTTGGACCTTGAGATTTCAGTCCGGTGCTCCAATGTGGGTCTCTGTCTCTGTCTCCTTTCAGCGCCTGATGAAGTTTAATATTCAGGAGGATGCCTATATGATTTTCTTTGGGTTCTCCTTATTTAGCTTCTCTAAGAACCCGAATTATAGGTTCAATGTCCTTTATTTATGGCTAGAAACCAAATATGAGTGAGAACATCCCATGTTCCTCTTTTTGGGTCCAAACACACTGAACCTGATTGAAGAGAAAGTGGGAAGTACTCTACAACACGTGGGCACAGGAGACCACTTCCTACGTATAACCCCAGCAGCACAGACAGTAAGGGCCTCATTGAATAAATGGGACCTCCTGAGACTGAGAAGCTTCTGTAAAGCAAAGGACACTGTTGCTAAGACAGAAAGGCAACCCACTGACTGGGAGAAGATCTTCACCAACCCCACAACTGACAAAGGTCTGATCTCCAAAATATATAAAGAACTCAAGAAACTAGACCTTAAAAGGCTAATCAACCCAATTATAAAATGGGGCACTGAGTTGAACAGAGATCTCTCAACAGAAGAAGTTCAAATGGCCAAAAGACACCTAAGGTCATGCTCAACTTCCTTAGCGATCAGGGAAATGCAAATCAAGACAACTTTAAGATACCATCTTACACCTGTCAGAATGGCGAAAATCAAAAACACCAATGATAGCCTTTGCTGGAGAGGTTGTGAAGAAAGGGGTACACTCATCCATTGCTGGTGGGAATGCAAACTTGTGCAACCACTCTGGAAAGCAGTGTGGAGGTTTCTCAGGAAATTTGGGATCAACCTACCCATGGACCCAGCAATACCACTCTTGGGAATATACCCAAGAGAGGCCTTATCACACAACAAAAGTATATGCTCTACTATGTTTATAGCAGCATTGTTTGTAATAGCCAGAACCTGGAAACAACCTAGATGCCCTTCAATTGAAGAATGGATGAAGAAAGTATGGAATATATACATATTAGAGTACTACTCAGCAGTAAAAAACAAGGACTTCTTGAAGTTTGCAGGCAAATGGATGGAAATAGAAAACACCATCCTGAGTGAGGTAAGCCAGACTCAAAAGTAATTTCTATCCAGCTGTGGTGGCACATACGTTTGTTCCAAGCACTTGGGGAGCAGATAAATGAAAGATCGAGTGTTCAAGGCCAGCCTCAACTTCATAGTGAGATCCTGTCTCAAACAGCCTAACAAGCAAATCTGGATAAAAGTTCTCTCTATTTCTGAATACAGCACTACACAATAGATACATCAACTAGTATAAACCAGAACTTGGTGCTTAGGTGAGTTTTTCATTTAGGGAAGCTAATTGTGTACACTGTAGCACCTTGGGTGAGGGCTGGGGACCAAGAGCCAGCAATGCTCTCATTATGTAGAACTGGGCATTATAAATGGTAGTCATTAAGACAGGATTCTACTTTTAGTCAGGGGCAAGGCCCAGAATGCAGAGTTTCTCAAATTGGGCGATCTGGGGACGATCCAGGCTGATGGAAGAGGATGAAAGGAAGCAGGCTTGAAAGACCCCGTGGCTGGAGGCAACAGTAGCGAGGACCGGTCCAGCCTCCCTCTTTGCATGCTTTCCCCGCTGTTTCTTTTGCCTAGTGACTGCTTTGCCTTTGATCATCTCCTCCTCCTTCTCCTCTTCTTATTATCTTTGTATTTCCTGCCAAGTCCTCCATGGTCTGCTTCTGAATGTAGAGGAAGGTGATGGGATCACCTTCAGCCATACCATCCTTAACTGGAAAACCGCAGCAGACTTGTACTGACAACCAAGCAAACATGCAAAGTCAGGCGTGAAAATGTCAAGATGAGATGTGGGATGTGTTAGCTTTAAAACTGGACACAGTGGTTTGCACCAGTGTGGGTGGCAGAGGCGCAAGTCTGGAGTCCTCAAGAAGGCATTTTAGTGTCTGGAAGACTCAGATGTGCACTGATTTACAGTGTACAGGGAATTCTAGAGTGAGAAATGTCCATACATGAGAAACTAGTGGGGTGGGGATATACAATGACTATTTAAAGTGGATCTCAGAAAACAGACATTAGGCCAAGACTACAACTCATAGATGTATCTTGTTTGCCCTGATGTAAGCGTTATAGAAATGTCCTTTTGTACCTGATGGGAGCCATTTTCTTCCCTTCCAGAAGACGTAGCTCTCTCTTGTTCACCATTGAGGCACTCTTCCATTTTGCTTCCCTAGAACTCAGAGGCGTTTGACTCTGCCTGGTGATTTTGACTCAAGTGTCACAAATCTATGTTACTGGAAAGCGAGGGAAACTCTAGCTTACCGACCTTGCTCTGATGTTTCTCTGGTGGCATTTCTGAACTGCGCTTGGTGGGAGAAGAAAAACGTCATGAAATAAAGAAAAGAGGCATGAAGTGGCGAGGGGTCCTGTTGGGAAGAGCATGAGGGGAGTTACGTGGGGAGATGGGGAGGAGATCCAATCATACGTCACTGCAAATGGATGACATTCTCAGAATAAAAAAAAAGTTTAAAAATATGTAAAGAGATAAAGGGAAACAGATAATAAAGACAAAGCGAGGTTTAAAAATAAGCCTTGATTCTCTACCTTCTCTTGTGCTTGGCTGTGAACACTTTGGTTCTTCCTACAATTTACCTAGGCTGCCATAGAAGGCAGTCTCAGTTTCTATATTTGTTGGTTCACGATTTTTGCCTGTTCTAAAAAGACATAAGGCAGCTTGCAGTAGTAACAAGACAATTAAAAACAGGATCAGAGCCATTTAGAAAGTCGATTCAGAGGAAGAGAATTACTAGTTTGTTACTTCAGTCAGACATTTAACTTAACCCTGTGTCTCCACGGATGAGGGAAAAATGGGTTATATAATTCTCTTTGTTCAATTGAAAGGAGTCACACAGATTTAGGGACAGAGACCACGTGTGCTGACATTAACATCTAAGAGTATTTTGTTACATGGATTTACATACCCATTATCCCTGTTAACATTTTCGGCCTGTCTCTATTTACTGCTGCCAAAATGGGTTATCCATCTAACAAACCAATTCTATCCCCCAAGTGTCCTGGATTCCGAGGCACAGAGTTATAGAGGACCAGTAAGTGCACCTGAAAATGCATTATCCCTATGTTAGATCCATGACAGATTGGCCTCGGGACCCTCACGAATTCCCACATTAAGTATTCTGAATACCCCCTATAAAATTATCAGGTTCTCCCACACATCTTCACATATCTTTAAATCGTGTCTCAATTACTGGTAATACTTACTATAATGAAAATATTTTATAAACAGTTATGTCCTTTGGGGAAATGAAAGGAAAAAGTCCGGACATGTTTAGAGCAGGTGAAAAATCTACCCCCAAATGCGTTTGGATTTGTGATTTGTTAAATCTGTGAAAACAGAACCCAGAAGATTTAACTCATGTGCTTTGGAACATCTTTGACTGTTAATGGCCACATGCTTAATATACACAGCACCAAGAGGAGAAGGCGAATCTGGGTTTAGAACAAAGTTGCCCATGGATTTGGGAATCAGACGCTTTTAAGGAAGCGGAAGTGGAACTGGAGAGTATGGAGGAAGTGCACCAGCAACTCCACTTTCCCCCACTGAAACCCCATAGCTTTAGTCTGTGCATTTCAAGGGTTAGCCTAGCCTGACTGCCACTCCAGAGGAGAGTCCCCCTTTGCTGAATAGTACAAAGGCCTCTGGGTATTTGCTCCATATGAGACAGGGTGATGGATAGAATGCCATTTCTGTAACTGTGGGGTGCAGGAGGAAACAAGATCTGGTTGGTATGAAGTCTTCAGAGACTTTGCCCCTTCAGCCAGCACCGCATCACACAGACATGCCACTAGATACGTTCCTCTCTGAGCCTGTCTCCCCAGGTGTTATGAGGTACCCACCGTATGTCCCTATTTCTCCCCCTTTTCTAAGAAACTTACAGACAAAGGCAGAGACAGTTTGCTTCAACTTACGTTACTGGGTTGGGGACGGCATTGAGATAGGGTCCCACACTGTAGGCCAAGCTAAACTTGAACTCTCGGCCATCCTCCTGCTTTAGCCTTCCTAAGTATAGGGATTTTCCTTCTTGGTTCCTAATGTAACAGTCTCTTGTTCTCCCTCCAGGGACATTTGAAAAGTCACACGCATAGTCAAACACACAATTTGCATATATATTTGGGATGTGTTTGGGGTTAAAAGTATATTATGGCATTATATTCTAAGTGACTTCAAATACTTTTTGAAACTTAGGGGCATAATGCAAACGAATTGAGTAAATAACAAATCATTAGTTTAGCTCCGTATCGTGTGTGTGTGTGTGTGTGTGTGTGTGTGTGTGTATGTGTAAGCCAGAGTTCAATGTTTGGATCCTCTCTTAGCTATTATTTGCATACATTTTGGGACTTGGTCTCTCACTGAACCTGAAGCTGACCAATGTGACTAGGCTGGCTGGTCAACAAGGGAGTCCCTTGTCCCCACCTCCCCAGCTCTGTGCACTGGTGTGCATGACTGTGTCCATCTTTCTATGATGGTCCTGGACACCCGAACTCATATAGAAGACACTTTTCCAGCTGAAACTTCTCCTCAGCCCCTTCAGTTCCTGTCAGTCATCGGCTGTATTTTCCTTTCCTGCATGTGACTGTTTACCGGAACACTTCCATGCGGCCATCACAGAAGCTCACGCGTGTCTTTCAGATGGCGTGAAAGCCCCTTTGTTTCTCATAGCACTCTAACTCGTTTTCAAAATTGGAGAGCTTATAAAAATACCAATATTAAATGACCAGGACCAAAGACGCATAATGTTCTAAGTCAGTGGTTCTCAACCTTTCTAGGGCTGTGACCCTTTAATACAGGTCCTGATGTTCCGGTGACCCCCCCAACCATAAAATTATTTTTATTACTACTTCACAACTGTAATTTTGCTACTGTTATGAACTGTAATGTAAATCTCTGTGCTTTCCAGTGGTCTTAGGTGACCCCCGTGAAAGGTTGTTCAACCTTCAGAGGGTCTTGACCCCCAGGTTGAGAGTTAAGTGTTCTCAATTCCCTATGTCTGTGAATCCAGTGTGTAAAATTGTTCTGAGATGCTGTGAGCAGAGTAAACTCATGAAAACATGCCTGTGACCACATACATGTTTGGGGAGGGGGGCGGGGGATGGTTACCACGTCTTTCGTTTACATATTCCAGAAGATCTAATGTGTTCAACCTGTCTTCAATGTCGTTTAGGGATGGTTTGGTAGCAGATGAGGCTAGCCCAACAGCTCTCTGTGCTCTCCAAAGTGTTCGAGGCTCCTAAATCACCCTGTGTGCAAACACCTATTCCCTAGTAAGCTGCAGTTATACGATTATGCATCCGTGGCAGAAGTTTGATGGTGCTGTAGACCACTTGAGCTCAGCTCTTATGATTTATTGAAACATCAGCTCCCCTTAAGGGAATTATAGACAGATAATTGCCACTTGTCCAGTGTCATAAACCAAGTCAAGTGCCTCTGGGTTTCTCTATGATGAAACAAGATCCAACATCGGGGCAGAAGGAGTCTCTTATTAAGACGAAACAGCTTAGCAGACAGGAACCACATCACCCGAATGGGACTCTTTCGATACACATGGCCCTGGAGTTCTCCTCACCGGCCACTCTGGTGAAATCGCTGCAAATTCTTCTCTTGGAAGAGCTTCTGTGATAATTTCATTCTTTCTCTGCATCTCCAAAAGCCTTTGTGATATTTGTTTCTGGCACGGGCTTTGTTCTTGAATTCTGGCTCCGTTTCCACCCTTCTGTTTCTCCCTTGTCCTTTTCCTCTTGGGTGTCCACCCCTGAGCGACTCATCCTTTTTGGCCATGAAGCCCTTTCAACAGCACCATCGCTCACACAGGAACAGGTCTGTTCTGCACAGGACCCACCAAGGCTCCATGTCAATCAAGCAAATTGACGGCAGGTTTAACACATTATTATTATTGTCTGCAGATGCTCTTCAGAGTAAGAAATTCCAGGATCCCGTCATATACAAGTAAACACTCCCCTGGCAGAGAGATCTTGTTGGGAGCTTCAAAAAGAAAAAAAAAACGAAACAAAGAAAGAATAGAAGCTATTCTTTGGTGGTGTCTTCCAGACACGCACATCACCCTTGTCTAGAGGGGTAAGAGCAGGGAATGTCGTCAGACTTCGTATCTCAACCCTATGGTTTCCACATATTGGGGTTAACTCTCTGAAAGAGACAGGGCCAGATACTCTGCTTATCGCCAAGGTGACTCTCCTATTGTCTTTGCACACTGCCTCAGTCCTCCAGCATCCTGGATTCAGGAGATTATACAAGACAGCATTCCCTCCTTTAGGTCTTTCTCTTGAGAGTCTTCTACAGGTTTATCTATTGAAATTCTGAGGGTAGGTTGGCCTCGCACCTTTCCCCTGCCTCTGACAAAAGAAAGAGCTAGCACGACCCCCGGATAGAGTAGATGGTCCACCTCAAGGTTTTTCTTCCCTCTGCTGGCACAAAGTCCTGGTGAGTTGATGTGATGGACTTTAGTTATTTTTCTTTATTAAAAGTCTTCCCCTTGTTTCTCTTCCCTCCCCTTCCTCACACATCTTGTTTTAAATATTACTATTTCAATAAGACCACTCTTGTTTTAAATATTACTATTACCTGTCCTTCTGGGCAGTGCTGGCCATGCAAGAGTGACCCCAGTGAGATCAGGGATGGTGTGGTGGAAGAGGAAGAGCTCCAATTTCCATTGTGCTTAATCTCACATCTGTGCATCGGAGACAGCAATCCCTGTTCGGCTGCAGCGCACAGTGCACCTTAGCAACCAGTCCGATAAAACCCTCTGAGGGTGCCATGGATAATATCCAGAGTGAAAGTCCAGTTGTGGTCACCAATAAATATGTCAGAGGATACTAAGAACAAAAGCTAGAGCTGTATTGGGGCGGGATAGAAACTGGTGGCCTTCCATCTTGTAGGAAATGTCCTGCCTTGTTCCTCCATCTGCCCATAGGCTAGGATAGAGTTTTAAATGGCCTGCAGATGAAGAGAGAGGAGGGGAAATGCAGAGTCCCCAGAGCTCAGAGGGTCTGAGGAATGCAGCTTCTGCCAGGCACTCCACCTTGGAAGCACTCAGGGAGCAGAGAGATGCGTCCACCCCTTCCCCCACACAAGGCAAATCTCAATTTGGCTGAGAATCCTCCCAAAGGTGGCAGAGGCCAAGAAGGTAGAGCCTTCAGGTGGCTGTGCATCTTCCAGAAGTCGAGCAAAATTTCCAGAGTTGCTCTGCTCCAGGGGAATGAAAAGAGAGAGCCGAGGTCTGAACTTCAAAAGAAATGTAACTAAAAATGCCTCCCACTCTGATTTTAATCTTCTCATTGGCCTTTTCTGCGAGGGGGGGGACCTGAGTGAGTGGATTTGCCTTCTCCTTCAGTAATTCAAAGCTTTTCAGAGCGGGTTCATCGGCAGGGACTCCTTACCCCAGGAAACTGTAATTGGAGGTAAATATTAATTCCAGAGGAAGGCCTCTAAGCTCGAGGAGCGCGGCAACAATGTGCCTCCAAGGAGCCGCTTCTTTTCTTTTCCGTATCCGTTGGAAGCAGATTGTGGGAGCGAAGCTTATCTCCCATTTTTATCCGTTTTTAACAATGCTCTGCCTACTGCTAGTTAAACTGAGCCGCCTTAAGCTCGGCACAAAAAGCTCTTTTCAGGGCATCTACTAGATAACTTTTTTTATATATAAAAAGAAAAGAAATCTTTTCACATAGCTCTCCTGGTGCCCTTTCATGAGTTGGGTCTCTGTACAGGCAGCTGAGCCTGAGATGGCTTTTGAGGACAAAGCCACCACCGAGTATTAAGTCCACATTTGTTCTTGAAAGCAACCACCATGTTTGGGCCCCTCCCTTCTGCATCCTGCGCACTGTGCCTCCACTAAAGCACAGGGGGACCCTCCGATCCGAATCCACATCTCACCCACACTGGGTGACGTTACCCAGCGTGGGCAGCCTTGTCTGGAGCCTTGCATGTGCCTGAGGTGATGAAAAGGAAAATTCGGAGCCCACGGAATGGTAGCCAGATTCCGCTGAGGCCTAAACAACTGTGTTCCTATCAGCAGCACCGGGTAGATGGCTGCTTTCCCTGCTAATGAGAGAAATTTCTGGAATTTCTCGTTTTCCTTCAACAATAAGGGCAGGGGTGGTGCCCACTCAGGGGCAGCAGCCGCTGAGATTTCTGAGGGACTCTGTAGTTTATTTTCAAACCTCTGAACATCTGAACATCACTTTGAAGTAAAGTCTGCTTTGAAGCAACCCTGAACCGGGTCCTGAAGAGCTTGATGAGCATCTGAGAGGCTATTAAAAAGGTTCTGGGTGGAAGAACTGCCCGCTCCACTCGTAAGCTATCTGCAGCGCTGATGAGCTGGTCATTTAGGGTGCTGGGACTCTGGCCCACGAGCATACCCGGTTTGAAGGGAAAACATGGCCTCATACACTCTGGTCCTTCCCGTTTGCTTTCCTTAGCTTCCTTCGGCATTTGCCTGCTGAAGCCATAGCCCCTCATTACTCTGAGTCACTAACCTTACAGGGCGAAGGGCAGTGGAATCAGATGGCCCATTAGTGTCGTCCCACACTGGTACAGGAGGTCCCATCTTTATACTTTTTAAAGCACTTGGTGCCCGCTGGAGGGATTAACTCTAGGGTAAGATGGGTTTCTTCAGCCAGCACAAACCCTGTGATGGCTGACAGCTACGGGCTGTCTTCAGAGCAGGAGGGATGGTAAGTCCCGTGTTCCGAAAGAAGATGAAATCTGTGCTGCCACCATCCCCTGGTTACACCAGAGATGCTTCCTCTGCTGGAGGCATCCTGTTCCTGATTCGAAGATGAAATCTTTAATAAAGTCAATGCCTCTCAAGAGAGCGCAACTTTCCCTGTGCCAAGAACCAGGTTGACAGCATCGGGCACAGTACCCTCAACTCCCCATGCAATGCCAAGCCAAGACCAATGGAGGCTGCCCTGAGATCTCAGAGGAGCGGCATTTAAAGTGTGCCCTCTTCAGCAGACTTGAGAATGGGCTCCACCGGCTGGAGAGGACAGCGCCAGCATTCCACAGAAAACTTGGATTTCAATAGAGGGAAAAAATATAAATATTTATCTAATCACATAATTAAAGAAAATCTACTGGCCTCTACAGTTGCAATCTAAATAGCCCACTTCATTAAAATGCAGATCTTGTGAAATACTTTCAACTATTTTCTCCTCCAAATGGTTTTATTTATTAAGACCAGGAAGAAGTATTTGTCTTAGATAACATTAAAATTTAAATATATTTACATATACTTATGTTACATATAAAGATGCTATAATGATCTATATTTAGCACCGTACACATGTCTAGATGAACTGATCTGGCTTTACTCTTCCTATTTTGCTTGGACTGTCGATGGTTATTGGTCCTGAATGAGGAACTGCATCAGCCTCATTTCCTTCCATGTTACCAGTACAGGACAGCAGGCAGATTTGTCTACACAGGTGAGGGAAGTGGAGAACTGAATTATTCAGTGAGTTTGATTAATGTTTATGTCAGAGCAGGAACTAATGTATCAGTAATGGGGAAGTTCAATTAGTGCTTTAATTAATTACACTCCCATTTTTAGCCATATTGTGGAGGATAATTATTTGTTAGCTTTGCTTAGGACCTGGGTTAAGGCTTTGATTACTGGTATTTTTTTTTTTAAATACAATACAAGGAGGCTGGGACTCTCTGAAGCAACACGAAGCTCCCACGATTAGAAAATGCCAGTGAAAATTTAAACTCTTGTCATTTCCAAAGTCATTAAAGGCTGCATGAAAAGCCGGAACAAAGTTCAAAATAAAATTGTTGGAACTGACGATAACTGTTGTAGGGGCTCTTGGAGGCACTGGCTTTCCTCTTTCTTTCATATCTAGGGTCAAATTTCACTGTGTAGTCAGGAGCAAGTGGCTACCAGGCAAATTGATGATGGAGTCATTTTGCCTTCCTGTCTCTGCTAGGAGCTTCCTTTACAAAAACCAAATGGTAACGCCACTAAGGAGTATTCCAGTTCTGGAGGCTGAATTCTGAGATGGGAGCAGAATGGAGCAACACATCCAGGAGCGCCTGCCTTGTTTTGATTTCACCCCAGCTCAAAGCCTGCTCTTAGTGACATCTGAAAGGCAGAGGGACTTACATTGTGCACAAGGGACCTGTGGATAGATAGATAGACTCTGCTTTGGTTTGTGCTCTTAGGAAGCCGGCAGCTCTCGGACTTTAGTATACAAGGGTCACCACACAGAAATACACTCTTGAACCCAGGAGAGCAGACCAGATGGACCAATTAAGGGATCTTTGCAGATGAGTGAGAGGATCAGAAAATTAGAGACAAAAATGATCAGTTGTTGGGCATTTAGGTTAGGAAATCTATCAACTATTCATATCAACTGTGGCTTTCCAGTATGACAAAAGCAATATGCTACTGAACACTAAATGCATTGCTAAACACATGGAAGATTTGCCTTTAAACGAATTAGGCAGCATTTAATATTCATTCCATAAAGTACCGTGGCTGTTCTATAACATCTATTGAGCTGTTCTGAGTGGGAGAGAGAAAATTCCCTGCCTGGCTCTTTGATTCTCAGCCTTCTGTTGTACATTATGACTTCTGTGGTGTTTGTGGAATGTGACTTCTTCCTTGATTTAGCTGTGGATATGTATTTCTCAAAGGAAGACTTTTCCAGTTGTTTGTGAGAACATCTACTACCAGAGGTCTTTGTTTCCCCAGCTGTAACAGTCTCAGTGTCTCCAACAGGTCGAAGATATGTACCGTTTCCACGGATACTGTTTTAAAGTGGCCTGGTAGAACGTAATGTTATGTCTTCACCATATTTAAAACATAATGCCTTAAACTTTCTTCAGTTTATCGACGTGCCCTCCTGAGATTATCCAGGAAGTTAGAAAGTCGACTGCTGTGTCTAACTGCCAGCTTTTAAAAACAGATCCTTGTACCCACATGCTCACTTATCGCAACGATCAAGCCTGTAATTTTAGCTTGTACCTGTCTTCGGTTAATATTAGACTTGTTTTTAGTATCTCTTTCAGCCTCCTTTTAATGATTTTTATGTCATGGGCATGAGTCTTTTATGTCTTTAAGGTGTCTGAAGAAAATCTCTGTGGGTAAGGGTTCTCCTGGCGGAGGGTGGTGGGAGCGAGCCAGCAAACGAACAAGTGTTTTTAAAAGCGTACAAGTGCATATGGCCTTGTTCCTTGCACTTGGCTGCTGTACCCAGCAAATGAGTGCAATCAGGAGGAAGGCTGGGTATGGATTGTATATTCAAGATATATGCAGTGAACATAAATATTTAATGTGCTTCTCACTTGCTGGCAGGAAGAAAATGATTGACAACACATAGCCTCTGCTTTCATGGGAAAAGAAGGTTATAGATGTATTTCTGCTTCATGTGATAAGTTATAAAAATATGTGCATTTAGGCCTCCTGAAAGAAGGCCTCATGAGAAAGCTGCCCCCCGACATCATGGCAGCAAACTGAAAGGTGGCCCCAGCAGAGTAAATGATGCTTCGCTAGAGCCTCACTGGACTGATAGAAAAATGCTGTATACCACGCAGAGCGTGGGCGCTCCTGAAGCAAGAGGCAGTGATGCCTGAAGGTGCACCACCTGTATTGTCAGAGGGTGGGGACATGACCTTCAGCATCTGTGGAGGGCCTCACCTAAGAGGGACAACCAGCCTGTGCAACTTCTAGACCACCTGTGGTCATGCTCATTCAGGAAAGCAAGCACCAAGTCGGGCTCTGAAAACACAGGAGGAAACTAGTCAGTAAGATCCCAGTCCATGGGGCATCCTCTCCACCTCTATCCTCCATCCTCTCCACCTCCATCCTCCATCCTCTCCACCTCCATCCTCCCCACCTCCATCCTCTCCACCTCCATCCTCTCCACCTCCATCCTCTCCACCTCCATCCTTCATCCTCTCCACCTCTATCCAGGAGAGATGGTCAGTAAGAAAACAGTGACCCTGTAGTTGTGTTTGATGAGATCCCAGTATGCCTACTAAAGAGACTGCAGGATTCATGTCTAAGTGGTGATGTTCCCAGAAGCAGGAGTCCAGTCATTAGGAGAGGTGACAGCTGCATGTTCCAGACAGACCCCGGGATGTCAATGAACTCAGCATCTTTGAGAAGCAAATCAGAGGAAGGAGGGTTGAAACATAGGAAGTCAGAGCCCACCCACAGAGCATGGTTGGAGAGGTAGATTTTGTACTAGGTACCCCAGGTTATGCTTACAGAGTTTCCACAGGGGAGGAATAGCAAACAAAGCCCTTCCTGCATGGTGGCTGTATACGTAAAGGTGGGTTTCAGTGAGTAACTGTTGCAGGAAGTGGTCCTTATTTAAAAACTCAGGTCCAGAAACAACAAGGACAGGTGTGGATTTGGCGGTAGAGTTGGGTCAGCTGAAAACCTCAGCAGCTTTCTCATTGAGAGTAAACCAGGGTGAGCCTATATGAGGGGTGAGCAATTTGTGAATAGACTTAGCAAGATTCCTGTTCTTTTTGCCCAAGGCCCAAAAGTCAGGGCAGCATTTAATCCAGCACTTGGGAGGCAGAGACAGGCAGATCTCTGAGTTTGAGGTCAGCCTGGTCTGCAGCGTGAGCTCCAGGACTGCCAGAGTTGTTACATAGAGAAACCCTGTCTCAAAAAACGAAAGTAAAACAACAACAACAAAGAATCTTTATCAGTCCCTCTTCACACTCGAGAAAACAGGAGATGCCTTCTTCATTCTTTTGGATAATGTACATCCTCTTTTTCAATTGTCTTTTGTTTATGAAGGGTCAGTCAAGTCGGCTAAGCTGCTTGGTAGCAGAAGAGAGATGCTGTATTTTTTGAACAGACAAGTATTTAGGAGATTGTTTCTTTTCTTTTTCGTTATATTTATTATCTTTATCATCATCATCATCATCATCATCATAATCATCATCATTATTGGTTTTATGAGACACGGTTTCTCTGTGTAACAGTCCTAGCTGTCCTGGAACCAGCTCTTGTAGCCAGATTGACCTCGAACTCACAGAGATTCACCTGCCTCTGCCTTCCAAGTGTTGGGATTAAAGGCATGTGCCACCACTGCCTGGCTAAGAGATTTCTTTGAAAACAGACTCATGATTCAAAACTCAGGTTTTGGATCTAAACATAGTCAGTCCAAAAGATTTATAGGTCTCACACCTCAAGAAGGTTTAGTTGCTAGACTGAGAACAGAGCTGAGTTTTGGCGATGACTGATTCTTCCAGATTTGCTGAGTCCTAATTCTGCCACCGACTTCTAACATTTTTGGATCATAGGTCAAGAGCACCAGTGGTATCCCCAAATCACATCTGGATATTTAATGCTACAAATCAAGTTACCAGACTGATAGATAAATTTGTTTATTCTTCTTTATTTATTATTCATTATTTATTAATGGCCCCCAAGTCAGACTCAGTCGTAGTCCTTGACACACAATGTTCTGCTCCATCCTACCCCGAGTCCCACTTCAACTCCATCCCGGGCTTAGACATGGGACTCATGGGGACCTAGAAGAGTCTTGGGACCACAAGAGCAAGGAACTCTGAGATCTCAGGTACCTAAACATGGCTTGGCTAGATCTGTGAGTCTACACACTCACCAATATGTGGAGAGAACCATAACGGACCTGTAAGCAGAGGTTCTGAAGTGCTGTGTGTGCATGTGTGTGCATGTGTGTGCTGCTTCTGTTGTCCGTTGTTTTCCAAAGGGAAGGCTAGACAAAAGAAATAGAATATAGAAGGACAGAAAGCAGACCATGTCCCGAAGAATTCTAGAACAGTATTGAAGTGGATGAGACATGACTGTGTTGGTTTCTTCTGGTTTCTGTAACTGGAAACCACACACCAGAAGACATTAAACAATGAAGATATTTTCTTTCAGGGTTCTGGGGCGTGAGATCTGAAATCAGAATCTCCAGTAAAAAGCACAGCATCCACAGGTCCCAGCTCCCTGCTGACATCAGGGCCACCATTGATTCACCTCTTTGTTCTGGTGGCTGCTGCAAACCCTTGGCATGTGGCTGCATCATTCCAGTTTTCAAGGACAATGTCCTATGCTTCTTTCTGCTCAGTGCTCACTTCTCCCCATGTGTGCATTCCATCTTCCTCTGCCTCTCTGCCCTCAGCATTCATATGATCATATTCAGGGTCTACTTGAATAATCTGAGATTAATATGTCCATGTTAATATTTGTAATTTAATTTTATACTCAAAGTTCCTATTTCCATTTGAGGCCACATTTCCCTACTCTAGAGACTAGGGTCTGCTGTCTTAGTGGGGGCATTGTTCTGTTTCATGGTTCAAGTAAAAGCATTTGGTGGGGAGAAAAAAAAATAAAAACTATTAGTTTTGATGGAAAAGGCATGTAAAGTTGTTAGAAAGTTTAATGTGGTCAGATCAATATTTCAGTCTTGGGAGTTAGAGACCATTATCAGTGGTGACAACTTTTTAAAAAGTTATGACATGATCCCGTGATTAGAAAGTAAACCTGACAGCAGGTACCCCAAAACAATGAGCCTTTCCAGCCCACAGCGTTTCCAAGTTGGTTCTTGTTACTTGCTGTTTTTTACTTGTAAGAAGCAGGCCACAAATTATGCCATGTAGGGAAGAAATGATTTGAGTGGTTTCAAAAAGGTGAATGTCCCCCACCTTGGCAGGTCCTGTTGACAGGCTCTTTTCCTGAGAACTGGAGATAGCCGCCGTGAATCCAATTCAACTTTTCAATTAAACCCAAAATGCATTTCTTGAGAGGCCAGGAACTGCCAAGCACTGGGATTTGTTTTCCAAATAGAAAGATAAATTGTATCTCGAGAGTGTCCTCTGAGACCTACAATTTAGCACGTGAGAAGGGATGGTCGTAGACAATTAAGAAAACAATACCAATAGAGTATGTGACATGAGAGGGTTGTGATTGAAATTCAGGGACAGAGGAACACGTGGAAAAAGACCAGATCCCAGGAAACTGTCTGATATTCAAGTGAAAAGAATCCCCATCACCTGAAGTGTAAGCTGCTCTTACCTTTTATCTCATGTACAGCCTGTACAATGGTCCCCAGGTACCACCTTTATCCTCCCAAACCCATTCTCCAAACAGGAGACGATGTTCATCTCTGCCCACAACCTCCAGTTGCATCTGAACTGACTGGAAACAAGAGCTCATTGTGAAGTCTCTTGGAAACAAGAGCCTTCCTGGGCTGCCACTCTTTGGATGGTTCCTATGATCCAGCCACATTAGCCTCCGCCATTCTAGAACCTTCGAGTCCCTTCCTTTCTGCCCCAGGGCCCTGTCTCTACCCTAATGTCCCAGTAGAGAGAATCCATCTTCATGAGAGGACACTTCTGATGAATTGTCCCCTTGCGGCAGCTGTCAGTTCCCGAAAGGATGTCTTCCGTTCACTCCCTTCCACCCTCCACTGCGATGCAATTTCCTTGAGGCAGGAACCTTGTTAATCCTGTACAATATCTCATCCCTGGTGCTTGTCACATAAGAGAACAGTATTCTGGCATCTGGGATGGCCTGGAAATTCAAAAATCGGCACTCCTCAAGGTGAGCATCCGGAAGAAAGAATTTCCTGAAACAAAAACAACAGTAACCACCATTAGCCCGTCACCCTGGTTTCTTAGGCGTGGGGGGCACTGCCCTCCAAGCCTGTAGACATACTCAGGAGTTAATGCCATAAAGCTCATTGGGCACAGTTGTAAAGGTTTTATAAAGGGCCATTTTAGTGTTCCATTCCATCCAGACTCATGGGCTAGTCAATGAGCTAGAATTATGACACAAGAATAAAAATGAGCTTAACATAACACAGCAGTACTTAAAGTAACAGCAGTCCAAGAGAGAGCTCTGTAGAAATCTGAATTTAGCTCCATCCTTTCCTTCCTTTTTAGGGTTCTTTTTCTGCATCCCAGTGACAAAATACTTTTAGTTCCTTTGCAACTAAAGAAGCTCATAATCAAAGAAAAATATGTCTTGATGCCTTAAAAATGGTCAGTGGTCAGTATTTGCTATTCATGCTCTGTTTGGCCTGAACACCTCATCTCGCTTTCCTTTGAGTTATCGCCCGAGCATGAAGCTGGTATCGTCTGAATGCCTGTCATATTAAATTAGAGGTTAAAAGGCAAAACCTCTTCTGTGGAAAAGGCCAGGATGCTTTGAAGAAAGCTTCTGGCATTCAAAGTTGAAGCAGTAAACAACAAAAGAGGATAGCGGAGTTGAACAAATGGCTGTAATTGGCCATCAAGGTTGGACTGCGTTGAGAATACTGCCTAATTCTGCTCTGGGGTACCCACCTTACCTAAGGAGGGGTCCCTTAGTGGGCGAACTTCTGATGAATGCTGTCCTATTCCTCTCTCATTAAAAACTTCCTCTGGGTGTTGGCATGGTGCAATTCTATAGAACGATATATATATATGGCTTGCATCTTATTCCTCTGATTCTTGTCAGGTTTAGTTATTTGCTTGACTAATCCAAGAAACATTTAACACTGTTTTTCACTTAATCATTTGACTAAAAAAAAGTCAGTGAAGATTTTTGAAGCTTGTCTAAGCCATTAGAGCATTAATTAGTGAGTTCTGTTATCTAAATAGCATGGAGGCACAGGCTGAGTTGTTCTTTTCCGGCAAAAAGCATACATGCAGGGTTCAGGCAGGATGCTGGAAGGAGGTGGGATACTAGCGAGAGAGGGCAAAATTTTCTATTATTGTGGTTCGGCTCCGAAGGGGTTTCGAGTCAGGGACACAGGTATAGACTATGGGTGACTGTTATCGCAGATTAAAACAGCCTGCAGTCCCTCTGTGCCTTATGTTCAGGCTGCTAAAGGGGACAGAGGGGATCTGCAGATATCCATTAGCCTCGTGGCTGTCTGAGGACACCAGAATCAGTGATGACAACTGGGACACAGCGACACTTTCAACAAAATAGAAAAATTGCCATTAGCCAGGTGGTATTAAGAATTCAGAAGTTCCCAAAGATAAAAACGATGCTGAATCCTGTATCTCTAGTGTCTGAGACATGCTATGTATTTCACTGTTATTAACTGCTGTTATTACTATGGACAGTCCTGGATGCTCACCACTTGTGTTCTTAGCATCATAATGCCCGGGTGGTCCTATAGTCTAAACATTCCCATTCAGGGGCTTAAAGGTGTCAGAAGTTATTAAGATGAATTTTTTACACGTATTCATTGCTAAAGAATTGTGCAGCAGAAATGATTGACAGTCTTCTAACTTTCATGCCTCCATTCATGAAACAGTTAGGAATGTCATGAAACCCACTAGCATGTCCCAGTGCATTCAAGCACATAACACAAAGGTCCCCTTCTACAGTGCATCCTGTTATCTGGCCCATGGGTACCACAAGCAAAATGGGAGTTGGATTTTGATTCTGATTTGCCCCACATATATGGCCCTCCACGGCAGTCCCATTCAAACAATCTGAAGAGGGCCTCCTGGAGACAGGAAATAGATTCTTCTGGAGAAGTATGATGTATTTTATTCTTCTAAGCAGTGGGTTCTGTGCTTTTTTTTATTACTTTTTTAAAATTTATTTTTCCATTCAAAAATTTACACTTCCTCCTCTCCTCCCATTCCCCTCCTGCTCTCCCACTCCCCCTCCTCCTTCCCCCTCCCTCCTTAAGAGAGGGCAGGGAACTCTGCCTTGTGGGAAGTCCAAGCCCTTCCCCCCCTCCATCCAGGTCTAGGAAGGTATGCATCCAAATAGACTGGGTCCACAAAAGCCAGTACCTGCAGTAGAAACAGGTCCCAGTGCCNCTCCTGCTCTCCCACTCCCCCTCCTCCTTCCCCCTCCCTCCTTAAGAGAGGGCAGGGAACTCTGCCTTGTGGGAAGTCCAAGCCCCCCACCCCCCACATCCAGGCCTAGGAAGCTTTGCATCCAAATAGACCAGGGACCCAAAAAGCAGTACATGCAATAGAAACAAGTCCCAGTGCCTTTATCAATGGCTTCTCAGTCAGCCCTCATTTTCAGCCACAATCAGAGATTCCGGTTTGATCGCATGCTCATTCAGTCCCGGTCCAGCTGGATTTGGTGAGCTCCCATTAGAACAGGCACACTGTCTCAGTAGGTGGACCAACCCCTCGTGGTCCAGACTTCCTTGCTCCCCACTATCACACTGATGTTTATCTCGAATATCACCATAGAATCTTCATCCGGCAATGGATGGAGATAGAGACAAAGTCCCTCATCAGAGCAACAGACTGAGCCCCCAAGATCCAGTTGAAGAGCAGAAGAAGGGAGAAGAGGAACAAGGGTTCTGTGCTTTGAAGCAGTTTTAGATATGTAGGAACACCGAGTGAATTAGCTTTCCTGTTCCTCAGTTTACCTATTAACATATTATTTTAGAACTCACATGGTTCATTTACCACAACTAATAAACTCTGCGTAAACCCTGTTCCTAAACATTGTTTGTTGCAGTTTCCTTCCCACCCGCCAGCATCCCTTCCCTGTTTTAGGATCCTATCCAGTATTCTGAATTACATTTGGCTGTGAAGTCCCCTTAGACTCCTCTTGGCTATGACAATTTCTCAAGCTTGCATTTGTTTTAGTGATTTTGACAGTTTTATGGGCGTTAGACCAAGATTTCTGGGGTCTTCCGCTCATGATTGGATGGGGGTTTGGGGGTTGAGGAAGTACAGTACTGTCTCCATCACATTGTCCCAAAGGCACAGACTCACAAGGTAACCTATGACAACTGATGTGAACTTTGACCCCTGCCTGAGGTGGTGACTCTCAATGTCGCAGTCCTAAAGCTGCCTTCCTCCCTTCCCTGCTGCACCATCTGAATGTAGTTCCTCCTGTCATGCTCTCAACTTTTGATGGAGGAGCTGCATACTTTTTAAAACGTCTTCTCCTTGGGGACATTCGCCTCTTTCACAATAGTTGCTTTCTTCAATTATATGTTTGTGTCAGTGTGGACCTGTGGCTATGTCTATACTTTGGTTAGCATTCTGAGACTCCTTCATTAGGTTGCAGAAATGATATCAACTTTGGCCACTGGGAGCTCTTTCAATTGGCCTGTATGCCTGTCTGGCATGCAGATGCCACTGTGAACTTTCTTACTTCCCTGGCAGCACAAGAAGCTCCAGGCTCACGTTGAATATTCCTTTCTCTGTATTTCCAGCACAGGGATGTTTCTTTAGAGAGCCTGCCTTCTTTTTGTTGTAAGAGGCTGCTTCTTGGTTCCCCCTGCTGCTCAGCCTAGCTTTACTCTACCCTATCAGACCAAGCCAGTTTTCTTTATTAATTAACCAATCATATTTACAGCATACAGAGGGGAATCCCACATCATCTTTTTATTAGAGAATGGCATCAACACTAACATTTGTTACTCACACTAGTAAGTAGATTCCTCCAGATGTCGTAAGGTAACAAAGAAATGTACACCTTGTGCACTAACCTGTGCACATACACACATCCATAACTCCTATATGTATAACCATTCTCATCCAGAGTAAGATAAGCCTGACTTATTATTTACATCTTCAATACTAGTCCTTTACTACATTCTAGCCTCTTTCTCTTGTTTCATGCTAACAGTGAGAAACTAATTAATTGCATAATGCTATTATACATGGATGTCAGTATCAGAATATTTTACCTCTGCTTCTGTGGAAAAGAACTTGAGTCCCATACTACAGCCCAATACTACTTGATAGTTCAGCTTGTCTCACAAACTCTGCTTGTTTCCACAAATATTAAAGTTAGTTCCTTTCTCCTTTATATTTTCATGAGAATTTTTACATATTATTATAAATTTACTATAATGTATACATATTATATTTTCTCTTGTCAGTCAACATTCATTTCTGATGTTACCCCAATGGAAAAATGTGATTATTAAGCAGATTAATCTTATGTTCATTAATATTGTGCATATGATCCTCCTAAAAGTAGATGCTTTTATTTTAATGACTATGCACTTATTTTGCTATTACTAGAAAAGTACATAATTGCTTATCAAAATGATTGTGTCATAAATACTATTAATTAGAACAAAGATAGATATATTTAATTTAAAAACTGAATCAATTAAGTAAACCTGATGGGCAACTGGGAATGGCTGCAGTTTGGGAGACCCAGAAGGCATTTACCTACAAGGGCCATACTCTACTTTTTATAAATTATCCTTTCAAACTCCAACTTCTTCTTTAGATTCTAAAATTACGACACAATTGACAATTCAAAATGATAAAATGGCCCATGTGTGAAACATCTGAAGTTGATGCTAAATTGTGCTATATGTGTGGCCAATACATTTAGTTAAGGTGTGTGTTTGTGTGTGTGTGTGTGTGTGGTCCTTATATTCCTTCTGAGTGTTGTGTGATATTTTGTTAGTTTTCTGACAAATAAAGCTTGCCTGGACATCAGAGAATGGAACACACCACTAGTTATCCATGGAAGCTGGGCAATGGTGGCTCCTACCTTTAATTCCAGCACTGGGGAGATGGAGACAGGAAGTGATACGGTGTGGTGGAGACAAAATGTCAGCCCTTTCGGATGGATGAACAGAGAGAGAGGTAGGAAGCAACTTGTGGCTGCTCCCAATTCTCTTCCATGTTTTTGTTTATACCCTAATATCTGACTCCTGGTTTTTATTGATTAGGATTAGTCAGATTAATGCTTCATCTATGCATATATATGTGTGTGTCTCACACGTATTTATATTTCCGTTTATGTGTCTATAACGTTTTGTGTAAACATCAATGCTTCTATCTCTAGTCTCCTATGACGGTATTCTACATGTGGCAATCATCAGTCTATAACTCAGCTCACTTCTCACCAAGTTGAAGGCTTCTGTGATAGGGCGGAATAGAGAAAACTTCAGGATTTTCTAGCAGGAGAAGCTGGAAGTTGCCAGCATTTTCAGCAACACAATCCTAGACATGTTAACTCATCCCATGGAAACCCAGATGAGAAGGAGCATCTTGGATGGCACATGGGCATGATCAAATGTCTTAGTGGGATATGGCATGGGGGTAGTAATGGGAATACTGACTAAAGTCAAAGAAATACACATAAATACACACACACACACACACACACACACACATTGAGACTTTACTAGCCCACCGGTTGCTGGGGCCCATCCCCACAGTTTCCAGTTGACTACATCTGGGTAGACTTTCATTTCAAACAAATTTCTTGAAGACACTGATGCTGCATGAATAAGGATCGCCCTGATTCACTGACCTAGGTGTTCACATGCTGGCTTAGGAGAAGCAAAACGACATGCTTGCCATGTATGTGTTATCATAGAAAATATAATTTCTTGTAGGCAAAAGCTTGCATATGAAGTTTAGGAATCTAAATAAATAAACTTAGACCTGGAGTCTCCTTCATCTTACTGATCACAAAAGAAGATAGCGTGGGAAAGGAAGAGCTTGCCTGTAAGGGTAATGAAAGATACAGTCAGCATATCCCTTTCAAGGAAAAGAATCAGATTAAAGTCTGACTCCCCCCTTATTGGGATTTTAATACATGTAGATAATGTGTTTTGATTAAGTCCATCCCCAATTCCCTCCGATTCCTTGCCTATTCCCTCCCACCATCACTATTCCCTCTCAATTTCCTCTGCCTCTATCTCTGTCTACCTTTATCTCTGTCTCTCTTCTTCTTTATCTATCTACCTATCTATATCAATCTATCTACCTATCTAGCTATATCTATCTATTATCTATCTACCTATCTAATCTATTTATCTATCATCTAACTATATCTATCAATCTATCATCTCTCTACCTATATCATCTATCTATCTATCTATCTATCTATCTATCTATCTATCTATCTATCTATCTATCTATCATCTATCTACCTCTATCTATCTATCTATCTATCTATCTATCTATCTATCTATCTATCTATCTATCTATCTATATCAATATCTCTTTCTAGCACTATCTACCGCATCTCTATCTATCTCTATTTCTACCACCTCTCTTCCTCCCGCAGAGTTCACATAATGATGCTTGTGTGTGCACAGGAGGACCATATCCTGGAGCATGGTACAATAACCTCTCCGGAGCTACATCCTTTAATAAAATTGATTCCTCACACAAACCACATAATATATCTCATGCCTGGCACCATTAATGGAACCAGACACCCGGGGCGAGGTACGGCGAAGGCCCTAGGGGAAACCTACTACTGGTCATTCTGCTAAATGGAGATAGTATAAACTGACTTCTAAAGACCAATCCTCTTTCCCAGAGATTAGTCCATCTCTCAGTCTTCACCAGACAAGCTTCTTTTTGCAGTAATTAAAAAAAAAAAAAAAAAAAAAAAAAAAAAAAAACAACTGGTCAAGGTTCAGAGAATAAAACAACAGGAGAATTATCAGCCCTTAAAAGAATATCTGTGTCACACCCCTCCTTCCAAGACTCAGGGATCATAGAGGAAGAGAGGCAGAAAGGTTGTAAGAGCTAGAAGTAGTGAATGGCTACAGTGAAACTCTGCTTTCCAGACATAAGAGAGCACACGCACAAAGGAAGTGACAGTGACTGTCACCACGTATACAGGACCTGCAGGAAATCAAGCCAGGTGAAATTCCTGCATAGAAGACAGAGTTGGCCAGGAAATTCCATCCCTAGATGGGGAGATTTGGCAATGAAGTCTGACTTTTTGATGTCAGGGCCTTGTTGTTGTTGTTGTTGTTGAATTTGGGTTAGTTGGCTCAAACAGGATAGCCCAAAGAAGGACTCTTTTTCAATAAAAAAATATTTTGTACTGCTTTAGTCCATCTGATGTATATTACTATCAGAACTTCAAGGTAATTCTTAGCCTTAAATATTGCAATTCATTTTTTTAAGGAATCTCTCTTTGATACAAAGTGAAATATAGGGAAATAGAGGCAAAATCTGAGGACAGAGATAGTCATTTTATCATTATTTCAAAGTAAATATCGCAACCCATCCTAAAATCCAGTATTAAGAAGCCATTAACATATAATATGCTAAATATGAGCAATAGAATATTCTTCAACTCCTACAAGTCAAAATTATAAATAATGTAAAATCCTTATACTATCATTTAAAAATAGACTACTGTAACATTCTGTAAGTGGTGTGAGTCATAGATTGGTAAAAATGTATAAGACGTAGATTGACACGAAGTGTTCCAAAGTGAAATACAATTTATCATAGACTTTGAGTTCTGCCTCTAGATACAGATCCAGTGGGCATCAGCTCCAGCTTTTTCCCCTTGTCCTCATATTTTTATTTCATCTAGCATTTGGTACAAACCCTTAACACCCTGGAATCTCTTTAGAGACGGGATGATGTGATAGGAACATCCTTATGTCTGAGTTTATTTATGGTTTAGGTAACTCTTGCTGGACCCCCCGCCACAGCTTTGTCGTAGAAGCTGGGCATCACAGAGACAATGGAACAAGTAGAACATTGACCTCTTAATCCCTCCCCTTTCCCCACCCAACCAAAAAGTTAATTCAGCCCCCAGTGGCCAATGGTTCACTCTACTTATGCCTGTATGACCCAGTCTCAATCAAACTGAACATCAGACAGCTTTGTATTGGTGTAGAAGCTGGTCATCACAGAGGCAAAGGCGCACGTAGAACATTGACTTCTTAGTCCTTCCGCCTTCCCTACCCAACCAAAAAGTAAGCTCAGTCCCCAGTGGCCAATGGTTCACTCTATTATGGCTATACGACCCAATCAAACTAAATATCAGACAGCTTTGGACTTGCTGAATATAGAAAGCCACTAGGAGGGCATGTGTGCTTCATGCCCACCCCCACCTCATCCTGCTCCTCTCTTCCATTTGGCCATTTCTGAGTAGTATCCCGTGTGAGGAACCAGTACTCCTGGGCAAAACACTTGCCCAAGTTCTGTAAACGGTTTTAGTAAACAACTGACATTACTCTAAGGGAGTTGTGGGAATCCCTGATTTACAGCTAGTCGGTCAGAACTATAGGTAGTCTGGTTTTTTGAGACTGCCATTTCAAGTATGGACAGCCACAGGGTAAGGAGACATTTAACCAGTTGGGATGTGACAGTTACTTAAGATACATACTATCAGAATGGAATTGAATTGCCAGACACCCTACTGATGACGGATGAACTGAGGAGCTGATTCTAGGGAACACCCTAGGAATAATATTCTGCTGTCACAGCAAGGGATTAATCAGGAAACAGATCCATCCTAGGTATTAAAAACAGAAAAAAAATAATTATATTTTTGAGTTTATAAAACAGTAGGAAAAAAAACAAAGAAGAAAGTCAAGGAAATATTTTACATGGTGCCCCACACGATGGGGGAATCTAAGATGAGGGAGAAGCCATAAAAAACTTTGCCCCATTCAGTTGCCCAAGCCTTGAGTGCAGGGCTAGAAAGGGATTCAGAGGCTACCATAAAGCTAACTTCTGCTAAGTTTCAATAGGAAGATGAATGGCCTCCGAGTTGCAGCTGCCTCCCACGCCTAGAGATACAGCATGTCATTAGCAGGAAAATAGAAGTCAATCACAGAACCTGTAATGGGGTCTAGGAAATGTAACCCTTGATCTTCAGCTTTCCAGGAAAGCCCAGAAACATCATAGGAGTAAGTGTGAATCACTTACACTGGTTTTAAAATTCTAGCAAATTATCTTGAAATAATTTGGTGAGGGTTAAGTTGCATAATGCATAATATATTAACATACATACAGTGTTAACAGGATATATGAGTAATTTCATATATTTGGTGGCTATAAGTATTGCTCATTCTAATGGTGATGGCAGTAAGAAAGCCAACGTGTTAGTGGGATACGACTGGATATCTGTCTTACATGTTAGCCATATTTTCAAATTTTCTACATTGAAACTTAATACTTTTTATTTAGATAAAAAGGTAACTTAGCCCCTAGCATAAGCACTAAGAAGTGAGTCATGTTTTCTGTAGCTTCATACGAAATATTGATGTAGGGTATGCATGTATGAAGAAAGTCTAATTGTAGCAGATAAGTGAAATATGTCTTTACACCAGCCAAATGCATAGAGCCTGAACCAGGCATGGACACGTTTGAAACTCCAGATTACCACCAAGCTCTGCCATCTGGGGTGAGTTCTTATGCTCATTTTAATTGGAATTATAGGCATTGACTGAGTTTAGAATCAAGTCTTTATGTCTGTGTTCCAAGCTTCACTGTTCTACCTGCTGTCTTTCCCAAACAAAAATGCTTCTACCATGCGTTAGAACATCTTGGCCCAAGCTGGAAATGGCAAGTGGCTAACAGAGAACACTAATTGTACCTAGGATGAAACAAATAATAAGGAAATGAAAAGACATTGTTTTCCGTGAGCCCGAAGAGAAAATCCCAATGAAAGACTAATTAAAATACCAGGACAGAAAATGTTGCTTTCAAGAAGAAATTGTATAAAAGATTTGGAAAGTACAGCCCTTCCAGAACAAGTCTTAAATTGCAACATACTACCACGGCATTTTTAATGTGGCATGCAGTCTACTGAGTTATTATTGCTGGCTGTAAATCTCCAATAATATAAAACAGAATAACTTGATATTTTAATCAAGGGATATTATTAGAATGACTCAAAATCTGAGCTTTGTTCCACTTAGTGTATTAAAATAATTTTTTTTCAAATACACCAATTATGATTGTCAGAGTAAGTGGGAAATAATTTATTTAGGAGAGAACCTCGGTCTTAATACTCCCTACCCACTGACTCATAGCTGATTAATACTTTACAAACCAGCTGCAGCTAGCCTCCGAAGAGCCGTCTCGTTATTGGTTCATTATTGTGTTAGTCCGTTTCTCAGGAACTGATTAGCAGGCCAATTAACAGCCTTCTCCTTAGAGTTTAGCTGCTTGGAGGGGGGAGGGGATGTCCCTTCCCTTGAAGCATTTGTTTCAAACACCGATTTTGAACCTGAGAACTAAGAATAAACAGGAGAGAGGTTTGGCAGTCTTTGGTCCGCTCAACATCATTAAAAATATATCAGTGATGAACTCTAAAGGAGAAAGAAAATGCTTATGTTTTTGCTGCCTCTCTCGTTGCTGCAACAAAATGCCTGATGAGAATGACTTAGGAAAGGGTCTCTCTTGGCTCCCAGTTCAAAAGTACAGTTCATCACAAAGGAGAAGGCAGGTGGCAGGAGAAACTGGTCACATGGCATGGATAGTCAAAAAGCAAAAGGGGCGGGGTGTGTGGTGGGGGAGGGGGTGATACTCAGCTCATTTTCTCCTTTGTATTCAGTCCAGAACCTTAGGTCGTGAAATGTTTCTGCCCGCTGGGTGAATCTTCTCCTTAACTGACCCAGTCTAGAAATCCCCACATAGAATTCCCAGAGACTGGTCCAGTCAAGTAGATAATCAATACTACACATTACAACTTACTTTAACAAAACCCTCTAGTGTATGCGTTTCCTGTTCTACTTTCTTTAATAGTCTGCTTCCACTAACCCCACATTCTTAAAATGTGGTATTTAGTCTTTTTCCCTCTGAATCCGAATGCCTAATATTTTGTCTGGCATATAATAGCTGTTCAATAAATGCTTGTTTAACAAGTAAATGAAGACTCTTTATGATGTGAGTGTTCTTACCACATTGAAGGCAGCTCACAAGCTAGAAGAGAACCGGAAAGAGAAGCTGAGTAATGTAAGCTCACAGGTGCTGAATTATTAAAGTACAGGCACGGGAAGAGTATGAGACAAAGATGGCTGGTTTTCTGTCAAGTTGGCAGTTTGGGTTAGAGCAGAGCCGTCTTCTTAGAAATAAGGTCATATATGTTTCAAAGATTTGCCAAGAACTCAACGAGGCAAAAGGAAGGTTTCAGAACAAAAGCACAACCTATATAAAGGCATGGACTTCTGGAAGAATACTTTCTGTTAAAAAAACATAAAATTATTTATAAAATCTATGTGTTTTTGAGATTTCATAGTCAGGATTTTCCAAACAAACATGACAAAACTTGGGGAGAATGGACAAGTGAAAAGGAAAATGTGAACACGTAATAATTGAAATATCCAAGACAGCAAGATCTAGAGGTGCCCAGTAAGTTGTTCACTGTCACGTGGAAGAGCATGGGTAGAGTTCATTGAGTTCCTTTCCTAGAGCCATATGCATACACCCTGACACTGTGCTGTCGCAGTTAGCGTGGGCTCCCTGCTACACCTCCTTGCTTATTAGCAGTTAGCAGTCTCAAGGAGTCAATTCATTTTCTGTTTGTTTGTCTTGTCTTGTTTTTAGTTACATGTATAGCCTGTCAATTCATTCATTCTGTGTTGCCTGACCATTCATTCATTCATTCATTCATTCCATAGTCCAAGCTCATCAATGGCAAATTCTGTGCTGATCACTGATTCATAGTTCCCTCTGCCATGTGTGAACATGAGAAAATCCACCATCTCTGATTTCACTTTGCCCAGGGTCATTTAAGTGGTCATGCAAATCTAATCTTATTTATAGAATATCTCTTTAATTTAAGGATTTCACACTTGAACAGAGTATTACATGTTAAAGAATTCCCAGGGTCTCCCCACAGCAGAAGTTTTTATTTGCGGATTTTGTGGATACCTCATCTGATTCTCTGCTTCAACTTATGGATTGCAGAGGTTTTAATAACCATTAAGATTATCACTTATGGGTCTTGTTTTTAAATTCATATTCTTTGGGGAATGTGGAGAAAGAAGAGTTCACATCCATTATTTATCAAGAGGCGATGTTGACTCTCACACGCATGTATACTGACTCTGTCAGACACTGCATTCTCTGTCCTAGCTGGAAAGTTTTCCTTGTGTTCAAAGCAAATCTTTCACACTGAGTATGCCACTGTTTGCCTTGTCATAGATGAATCTAACTAGGCTGTAGCCAGAGAGGAGCGATCACCTCCCCCCTTTTCCTCCAGGTGCTCTAGCCAGCATTAATCAATGTTCTATATCTATAATTTATGCATTCTAGATGTCTCACATAAGTTGAATTATACATTTGTCCTCCAGTGTGTTCGCATATATCACTTATTTTTGAGATTCACATGTTTTCATGTATCCACACACCAACAACATTTCATAGCTGTATAATTTCCTCTTAACTGGTGCTCATTGGCCACCTACATTTTCTCGACCTTGGATTAGCTATGTAAAAATAAAAAATAACATGTGGTCTATGTCCTCAGGCTGTTCATCATAGCAGGATAAGAGAAGGACTCATGCAAGACAGGAAGCAAACAAATCAGTCATCCTGGACAGCGTTCTAAGTATTCTCAGCATGCACACTGTAACAAAGCTACGAGGAAAATCTCATGAAGATACTCCATAACGGATGGGACAAAAACATGGACTTGCAGAACCGTAATATTTAGAAGTAGCAGTGCTGGGGAAAAGTGGGCACATCTGTTTTCTTCTTGTCCTCTATCCAGAGTCCACAGCTGATGTAAATCCTGGGTATTTTCTCATCTTTAGCCTTAGCATAGGAATGCATGACCTCACTGTTTATTTGAGTAGCAGGGCCTTTGGGACCGCCTTGTAACGGCGTAAGCGAATGCAGACAGATTGTCAAAATATAGACAGCTTTAATGGAGGAATAGACTTACAGAACCACCGTTCCCGTGGAGACCAGGAAAGCAGAAGCGAGCGCTGGGAGCACGCTCGCCAAATTTATAGGAAAACTTTAGCCTGAGGCGAACACACCCCCTAAGGGGTGGGACTTATCCCTACATCTCCCCCTTTTGTCTAAATAAGACAGAACTAAACCAAATACAACTATATACAATAATAACAAATAAATATAACAACAATATTGAGAATCAAAAGTTTTGCTAAACATTCTATCTCAAGGAGTCTAAATAATGTAGAGAGTAACTACAATTATATAATCTTCAACTCCATCAAAGATCCGAGAAGGGAATAAATATTACTTAACAAACGAGATATATCCAAAATGTGTAACAATTGACAAAGACAACTGACTACCTGGGCAATCACCCAAAGTCTCGTTTGCAATGTTGAGTCAACCAACTTTGGCTAAGGCCTAACATAACTGACATACCATTATTAAAGGCAAGGAACTTTTCAAAACTATCTTACCCTGTCTTGGCAGGATATGACAGTCCTGTTGTATCCATTGATGCACGCTCTGTATCTTTGTCAGTGGTTGAGGTATGGGCTTTTCTTAACCCAAAGGCCAGTTCTGCCAAGAAGACAAGCTCCCAGTGGAGTGTCTTTGGTGCTCAACGTTCTCTCGGGAATAGAGCGGTGTTGCCAGGAGCAATTGTGTCTCACTATCACGAAACTCTGAGTTATATTAAAGGCCATATTCTACAGCTCTCCAAAGAGGTTGAAGATTATCTATCTATACTGAGTATAATCTCTATATATCTAAAGAACCTGATTAGTCTAATTACAAATGACAAACTTAGATGACTATTAATCTATATAATTCTCAATATCTATCTAACTTAAAGACTAAAACAATAAACAACTGTGCAATATATGAAGACAATGATCTTCATCTGTAAACAATGTCATTACATATCAAATGTAAACAATGTTATTACATAAATAGTATCAGAGGTAGAAATGTACATTGTGATATGGTAGATGTATCAATACAATATAAGCATATTCTTATACAAAAATAGAGGTAGGAACACTCACATTCAATATTCAATATGTCAATATACAGAAAACAGTACCAATACAATTTTCTAAAAACAGTAACTCACAAATACCAATCATCCCATCAAACCAGTTAATCCCCCCCCCTTTTTTTTTTTTGAACATACCCCTAATTCCATAAAACATCTCCCCATCCCCTCAACCCCAAACCAACCACTAAAAGATGTCCCTAACCCTGAGGGCAAACTCTGTTGGGAGAGGGGACGTCGTCCTCTAAGATTGCTTCAAGCTGACATGGGGGCGATGTTCTCCTTAGGGGCTCCTGTGAAAGCAAATGATGGTAAAATTCCCAAATTAACCTTTGACCTAAGAAAATTATAACTAGTCCCTGAGCACTTTGAGAAGGTCCGGCCAGAGTGTTGTCAAAAATGTGCACCATTCGAAATTGTCTTGTGCAGTTGGTACCAAAAAACAGGTCTCATATTAGCGCGTAAAAAAGAGAAAAAGAAAAAAAATATTCATGACGTCATAAAAACCAGGTTGAGTTGATGTTGTGGGGCCCCATCTTCATCCTGGAAACTTCAAAAATTACTGTAGGGAAATTTGTTGCTTGTTATGGGAAATTTAAACATTAACAACAAGGACATATTCTGACATATAAAGAAAGACACAGATATGAGGAAAAGCAAAGAAAGTTTATCAAGTATATAATTATCCTCATTCTGTCCCATTTCATGGCTCCTGATCTGAGACAGAAACTCTGAGATATCTCTTATCAACAGGCTTGGAATTGAAGAGGGACTGAGCCATAGTCCAACTCCAAAACCAGCTCTACATATTTATAAAGAAGCGTTCAAAGAGAAAAAAGAAAATATATATATAATCAATACTTACTCATGTTACTGTTGAGTCTTAGTGGGTCGTAACTATTTTCCATCCATCAGTTATTAAATATTCAGGGTCCCTTAAATTCTTTGAAGATCAGTATTTTCCTGTGGAGATAAAAAAAAAAAAAAACCCTGCCCCCAACCTACCTGAATTCCTTACCATCAGTATGCTCGCCATCCTTGTGAATGAATTGTTATTTATCTTTTCCAAATGGCTTTTCTTCTTCATACCGAACCTTTATTAATTTTGACGGTATCCACAATTGTTCCTCACCTGTGGAGATAAGAGCAAAACCCCTTCCCCAACGCAGCACATCTCCTGGCTTCCATTGTGAGGTCAGCACATCCTTGAAATAAACTGGTTGATTTAGTTCAGTAGACTTTTCCATTATCCAATGTCTTTCTGCAGCCGTTGTCCCCTTCTCATTAGCGTTAAGAAAATTCAAGGTTAACAAAGCATTATGTAACCTATTTCTGGGGGTGTTTTCCACCCCTTTCTGTTTATTCAACATATCCTTTATAGTTCGATTTGATCTTTCTATGACTGCTTGACCTGTAGGATTGTATGGTATACCTGTAACATGCTTGATATTGTAATAGTCAAAAAACCGTTTCATTTTCCTAGAGGCATAAGCAGGACCATTATCTGTCTTTATTTGTGTAGGTATACCCATGATAGCCATGACTTCTAATAAATGAGTGATTACTGAATCAGCTTTTTCTGAACTTAAAGCAGTTGCCCACTGAAAGCCTGAATAAGTGTCAATGGTGTGGTGAACATACTTCAATTTGCCAAATTCTGCAAAGTGAAACACATCCATCTGCCAGATTTCATTCCTTTGGGTGCCCTTTGGATTAGCCCCTGCAGGCAGTGGCGTTTGGTTATAGAAAGAGCAAGTAGGGCATTTCTTTACAATCTCCTTAGCTTGTTGCCATGTGATAGAAAACTCTTTCTTCAAACCTTTGCTATTAACATGATGTTTTTTATGAAATTCAGAGGCTTGTAGCACACTACCAATCAATAATTGATCAATTTCTGCATTACCTTGTGCTAGAGGACCTGGCAGACCCGTATGGGATCGGATGTGTGTTATGTACATAGGGCAAAGCCTGTTCCTGATCAAATCTTGAACCTGGATAAACAATGAGGTTAGTTCTGTATCATCAGGTATAAATTCAGCAGTTTCAATATGTAAAATAACTCTTTCTGCGTATTGTGAATCAGTAACTATATTAATAGGTTCTCTAAAATCCCTTAGCACCATAAGAATGGCATATAATTCTGCCTTCTGGACAGAATCATAAGGACTTTGTTCCACCTTACCCAAGTCTTCCGATTTGTAACCTGCCTTCCCTGTTTTATTGGCATCAGTATAGAATGTACGGGCTCCAGTTATTGGAGCATCACGGACGATTCGAGGAAGGATCCAAGAAGTTCTCTTTATGAAGTTAAGCCTCTTGCTTTTTGGATAGTTGTTATTAATGTCTCCCAAAAAATTAGCACAAGCTCTTTGCCATGTTTCATTATCTTCCCATAATTTCTTTAGTTCATCAGCAGTGAAAGGCACTATAATTTCTGCTGGGTCTATGCCTGCTAGTTGACGAAGTCTCAGCTTGCCTTTTATAATTAACTCAGAGACTTTTTCCACATAAGTTTTCAGTTTTTTACTTGGTTTATGTGGTAAAAAGATCCATTCCAAGATAATATCATCTCTCTGCATTAAAATTCCTGTAGGAGAAATTTTGGATGGTAATATGACGAGAATACAATCGAGCTCTGGATTCACCCTGTCCACATGTGCCTGTTGTAATTTTTCCTCAATTATTGTCAGTTCCTTTTCTGCTTCAGCTGTTAATTCTCTGGGACTGTTTAAGTCTTTATCACCTTCCAAGGTTTTGTTCAAATGAATTATTAGATCAGGTGTTATCCCAACAGCTGGTCGTAGACTGGAAATGTCTCCTAACAGTCTTTGAAAGTCATTAAGAGTCTGTAGGCGATCTCTCCTAATTTGTGCCTTTTGTGTCTTAATTTTTTGCAAACCTATTTTATAACCTAAATAATTAACAGAATCTCCCTTCTGTATCTTCTCAGGAGCAATTTGCAATCCCCATTTAGGTAAAAGTATCTTTATTTCTTCAAACAGTCTGTTCAAGGTATCCATGTTTGAATCGGATAACAAGATGTCGTCCATGTAGTGGTATATTATAGATTTGGGAAATTTCTTGCGTATTATTTGCAATGGTTGGTTCACAAAATATTGGCACAAGGAGGGGCTATTTAACATACCCTGGGGGAGGACGGCCCAGTGGTACCTCTTGGAAGGTTGAGAATTGTTGTAAGTAGGCACCGTGAAGGCAAATTTTTCTCTATCTTCTTTTTGTAAAGGTATGGTGAAAAAACAATCCTTTAAATCAATAACTATAAGAGGCCATCCTTTTGGTAATAAAGAGGGCAAAGGGATTCCAGATTGCAGAGGACCCATAGGTTGAATAACCTTGTTGATAGCTCTGAGATCTGTCACCATTCTCCATTTACCTGATTTTTTCTTAACCACAAATACAGGAGAATTCCAAGGGCTGGTAGATTCTTCTATATGTCCAGCATCTAATTGCTCTTGTACCAGCTGTTCTAAAGCCTGTAACTTTTCCTCAGCTAGAGGCCATTGCTTTGTCCATATTGGTTTCTCAGTCAACCATTTTAGAGGCAAGGCTGTTGGTATCTCTGAAGGGGCTTCAATTACTTGTTCTTGTATGGCCCGAATGGCCGGTTTTCTCCGTTTGTAATATCTTTTAATATTATTCTCAGAAATATAGGCTCTAGAAGTAGCAGGAATGTTAATTTGGGTATTCCATTGTTGTAATAGGTCACGACCCCATAAATTCATTGCAATATTGGCTACATATGGCCTTAATTTTCCTATTTGTCCCTCAGGCCCTATACATTCAACCCATCTTGTGCTCTGTCTTACTCGAGATAGGGTTCCAATTCCCAGGAGCTGAACATTTACATTCTGAAGAGGCCAATACGGATGCCAAGATTCTGGGGTAATGATACTTACATCAGCACCTGTGTCCAGCAGGCCAGTAATAAAAATGCCATTTACACACACTCTCAGCTTAGGTCTTTGATCATTTATAGAAGTTTGCCAAAACACACGTAACTCATCTTTCTGCTCATTATCGTTTGTAACAGTAGGCATGAGGTTTCCTAATTGTCCTGACGAGGCACGTTCTCTGCAGAAACTGGAAATGACTGAACCATGTTTGCCATGGGGGCCTGTGAGGCCCCCCCTCTCACGTTTCCCGTCTGTATCAGGTTGCCTTGTCTATCTCTTGTAGACCTGCATTCATTCGTCCAATGTCTACCTTTTCCACATCTTCTACATAAACCTGAAGGCTGAGTCCTCCTATTTCTGTTATTTCTAGAAGATGCATTATTATTATTTCTGAAGATCCGTTGTTTACAATTCCTTTTCATATGACCCATTTTGCCACAATTAAAACATTTGGTATTCTGGTGTCTCCTTTTACCATTGGAAATTGCTTCTTCTACCCATGCTTCAGTGCCATAATCAAATGTATCAACATCCAGTGTATGCAAGACCCATTCTTCCAAGGGTGCTGATCTGAACCTTAAAGGCCCCAAAATCTTTTTGCATTCCACATTTGCATTTTCATAAGCCAAAGACTCAATCATTATACGTCTTGCGTCAGGGTCAGGTATCCCTATTTGCACAGCCTTAGTAAGTCTTTGTAAAAAATCACTAAAAGGTTCTCTCAGACCTTGTTTAATTGTGACAAATGATTCCATTCTCTGTCCTGGGTCTTGTACCCTGTCCCAAGCCCTTAAGGCTGCTGTAGTGCATATGGAGAGTGTGTTTTCGTCCAAATTAGCTTGTTCCTGAGGGTCAGAAAAGCGTCCTTCACCTAGAATTTTATCTAGGGAGATGTCACTTCCCTTCGCCTTTTCTTGCTGTTCTAAAAGTCTAGCCTCTTGCCTGAACAAGCATTTCCATTTTAAGTGCGGCCCACTCTCAAGGACTGCAGAGCTCAGCTGGAGCCAGTCCAATGGCGTAGCTCTGCTTGTGGATGCCCAAGACTTTAGCATCTCTTTAACAAAAGAGGAATGCATCCCGAAAGTCATGACAGCCTGTTTAATTTCTTTGAGATCATTCATACGGACATGCTCCCATGTATCTTCCTTAATGACCCTAGGGTTTCTGGAACCAATCACCTTCTCTGTTGTTATTACTGGAAAGGCAGGTAGAGCTGTAGGTAGAGATTTGTGGAAATTGTCCCGGAGGGATTTACCCACAGATGTAGTTAAAATTTGCCTTTCTACCGTTTGTTCTTCTTCATCAGAATTTAGAAATTCCTCAATCTTTTCAATTCTATTCACCATTGCCTTCTGCAATGTCTGTATCTCCTGTCCAGAATTATGTTCCAAAGCCTTCATTGAGGATTCTAAAGTATGAAGTTTGTCCATTAGAGATAAGTTCTCATCTTTGGACATAATTTTTATGGCATAAACCGTGCCTTCTTGTATTGACAATCTTTCTGCCAATCTGTCATAAGCTTTAGACAAAATCCGATAGTCACATTCAGCAGTTTTGATTCTCTCAGTTACTATTTCAGTTCCTACAGAAAGGGACTGAAGCTTACAACCCAAATCAGCTGTTCCCTCTTCCATAGTAATGAGTTTCTCCTTAATATCAGCCACTAATGTTTCAGTTCCTACAGAAAGGGACTGGAGCTTACGATCCAAATCAGCTGTTCCCTCTTCCATAGTAATGAATTTCTCCTTAATATCAGCCTGTAATGTTTCAGTTCCTACAGAAAGGGACTGGAGCTTACGATCCAAATCAGCTGTTCCCTCTTCCATAGTAATGAATTTCTCCTTAATATCAGTCTGTACCTTTTTTAAATTTTCCTCAGTTGATCGAGTCATGTTAAACAAAGATCTGTTCTCCTCCTGGAGAACTTCAAACTGATTCTTGAGAAGATTGTTGTCATTCTCAATTGTTTTTAAGCGTGCAACCTCTGCTCGTAAAGACTTTATCATATTTCTATTATCAAACCATATAGTGCCAAGGAAAACTACGAATCCCAGAAAGATCCATAGAGGTGGGGTGATAGACACCTCTTGTAAAATCTCCCACATGGTACAATTAAAAAAACTGTTAAATTCTTGAATGGTAACGTGTTCAGACATTTTAATTATAAAAGAAAATTTTTTCTCTTACCTGCAACGACTGGTTCCTGCCGGTGGTGGTCTCTGTGGTTTTGGAGCCTGTCTTGGAACTAGCTCTTGTAGACCAGGTTGGCCTCGAACTCACAGAGATCCGCTTGTCTCTGCCTCCCGAGTGCTGGGATTAAAGGCGTATGCCACCACCGCCTGGCTGGCCTTGAACTCACAGAGATCCCCCTGCCTCTCTGGATATTATGGGCCTGAAGGCAGAGTGTATTTCGGACTCAGCCCTGGGGCCCGAGTCACAAACTAAGAAAATGACACCTGGGAGCCTGCTGTGTTAGCTAGCAGGCTACGCGCTTGAGTCGAGGGCAAAATAGCCCGACGTTGGAGCCAAAATGTAACGGCATAAGCGAATGCAGACAGATTGTCAAAATATAGACAGCTTTAATGGAGGAATAGACTTACAGAACCACCATTCCTGCAGAGACCAGGAAAGCAGAAGCGAGCGCTGGGAGCACGCTCGCCAAATTTATAGGAAAACTTTAGCCTGAGGCGAACACGCCCCCTAAGGGGTGGGACTTATCCCTACACCGCCTTGCTTATGTCTCCTAGAGGAGCCACAGCGAGATAGACAAGAAAGTTGCCTCGGTCCTCTTTGTGGGCAGCTCACATCTGTCTCCATTCCTCCCAATCAAGGCACTCTCTACCAGAAACCTCAGTGAGGCAAGGATCTTTCCCTGGGGTGGACATTGGAAACAATCCTTAGGTCTTATGCCCCTGGACAATTCTGTCAACCCTAGTGGCTTCTGTCCTCACCTTCTCAGTCCTAGTCCACAGAGCAGCAACACACCAATGTGTAGAGCCCTCGCTTCCCTTCCAATCCCCTCCCTTTCTAGCCTTGAATACTGTCTTTGATCTGGATTTAGGGGTATAATGGGGCTGGAAAAACTGGTCCAGGATAAAGGCCTTTTTGTCTAAATCTATTCATCGTATTCTAAGTCTTTATAGACCTTTGATTTCAACATTCAAAACATGGCCTTTTAAGAAAACCCCAAATCATTTTCTATCCTACTGTTATATATCTTAAAGTATAACATCTAAGAAGCTCAGAATCAAAAGTTGAGCTGAGGTAAGATGAAAAGGAAGTAATAGTTCATAGATGCTATTATTTGGGAGTGTGCTGGCTAGTTTTCTGTCAGTTTGACACAAGCTAGAGTCACTGGAGAGATGGGAGCATCAATTGAGAAAAGGCCTCAATAAAATCAGGCTATAGGTAAGCCTCCAGTGCATTTTCTTAATTAGTGATTGATGCAGGAGGGCCCAGTCTATTGTTTTGGGGGCCACCCTGGTCTGGTAGTCCTGGCTTCTATAGGAAGCAGGCTGAGCAAGCCAGTAAGATGACCCTTACCGCTCCAAGTTGCTTTAGTCATGGTGTTTCATCACAGCAGTTGGAACCCAAACTAAGACAGGGGAAACCCTCAAACTTAGTTGACACAAAGAGTAAGGCAAAGTTCTGTCTTTTCCCTAATGGTGCTCAGTCTGGACTTGTCTGCCTATCTATCTATCACCTATTGATCAATACTCTTTGGGTGGGGCACATGTCATGCATTTGTTATGACCAGAGAACAATGTGGAGAAGTCATTTCTTACCTTCTTCCGTGTTAAATCAAGGTGTCTGTTGTTTCTGCTGCTACGCCAGGCTAGCTGTCATGTTTGTGGGCTTCCAGACAGTTCTTTCTTTCATCTCACCATAAGAATGCCAGAATTACAAATGCAAGGCCCTGCATCTGTTTTCTTACATGAGTTCTAGTGATTTAACTCTGGTCAATAGGTGGGGGCAGTGAACACTCAATTTTTACCCACTGAGCCATCTCCCCAGCTCCTGCATCCTTTTGTAAAAAAATTTCTATCTGCATCATCTAGAGTGCTAGTTTCAGTCAGCACATTCAAAGAAAGACAGTCTTGCATGGTTTGCTTTCTTTCTTTTTTTTTTTTCTTTTTAAACTGAAGTTTGAAAATTTTGCTTCTGCTTCCTAAGTACTGGGATTACAAGCATGTGCACTAGACCTGGCTGAGTTTCATATTCTGAATGAATTTGTTCTAATGATAACCATGCTCTGTTTTATTACTTTTTATTCCTCTGCCCCAAGTTTCCAATTTATGCAGCTCTTGGGCTGGCCTCCATCATTTTCTGTGAATAGACAATGTTCCTTTAGAGACGGCAGAGTAGCAGTGCCTTGGATTCCCAGAAGGGGCAGCCTGGAATACTGTAGTATTTAGTATGATTCTATTCAAGTGTGGACTCATCTATTGTACAATTGAATGCTAAACACGTAAATGAGAAGTTAACGTCAAAGTGGTGAGAGGTTGGTCCTCAAATCCCCATTCACAATTCTCATGGGTCTCACAGAGACATCCACACTTGCACCAGAAGGCAACATTGTGTAGGGCTCTTTCTTTGAGGTCAGTGCCATAAACACACACTTTCATTTATGAGAAACAGGTCATTGAACATATTTAAGGTGTCTCTGCCCTGACGTGAGGGCAACAAGAGCTGCCCTAATGTTCTTTGTAAACCCTACTTTGTCCACAACTAGATCACAGACATTACTGAAAAGGACTTGGGAGGCTAAGTTAAGAACCATGTGCATTTTTAGCAGGCATAAACTGATAATAAGATTCAGACAGCGCAAAATATTTTAAATTCATGGCACAGTGTATTTACCTTTTGAGGTGTGAGATCTGGGCCTTCTGTTGTCATCAAGTTTATCCTCTGAATCAGCGACACATGCTCCAATAAACATCAAGTGACAGCTCCTAGTCACTAGCCAACACAGGGTTCCTGGAGCAAGTCCAATCCACAAGCACAGAAGCCATGTAAATAAACTCTGTTGGGCAGGTCATGCCCAGAAAGTGAATTAGACTAAGACATCAAGACAGTGCCTGAACACACTGCTGTAGCTGAACAGATGGCCAGCAAGAGGAGTCCTCAAAGGAGCCACTGGAGCCCAATTCCAAGCAATGTCTCACATCCGTTGGCAGTCGGAGAGCGACAGAAGCAAACATATCATGAGGGTGTGATAGCACTTAGAAAGGAATGATCGGGCTCTAGAAAGACCTGAGCGGAAGATAAGCTATTCCCATTTAGGAAAGGATAATGGATACAAGGGATGACTGAAGCCTAGGTACCCAGGAAGAGGACAGTGACCTTCAGGACACATTCTAGGCCAGAGATGTAATACAGCAAGTCATTTCATCATATCTTTTTGTTTCAAACCTAATTTGTGATCTCCTCAGAATTGTCTGTGTATGCTCAGTTCAAGAGCGTGTTCTGTGATTGCCGAGTAGAATGTTCTAAGTATGTCTATGCTGTGCATTTGGTCTAGAGTCTTGTCTAAGTTCCATGCCTCTTTACTCATCTGTGGATGCTCTATCCAGAATTAGAACGGGAATAAGAGCCTATTCATATGTTGCCATTTCTCCACTCAATGTTGTCAACATTCACTTTCTTCTTTTACATTTTCATTAATTATTTTCATATAATGCATTTTGATCATCTTTTTTCCCCTCCCGCAACTCCTCTAAGGTTTTTCCCAACTCCTTATTCACCCGACTTCCTTTTTTTCTCTGTCTCTGTCTCTCTTTATATTTCTCTCTTAAAATAAAAAAAAGTGAAATAAACAAAATCAAAACAAAGTGAAAAAATAAAGGAAGAAAAACAATCCAATAAGACAAAATATACAACTAAGACCAACCTACAAGGTCTACTGGTGTGACAGTAGCCCAAATATTATGGGAGTAATCATCTCAACTACCTTTTGATTGGCCTTAAGGCCCACTTCATGATATAAAATCCATATCATGGAGCACTGATAAGGGGGCCAAGAACCTGAAGGTCATAGGCCTTCATGAAAACCTACTACTGCTATTCTGCTTAAGGAACATACAGATACAATGATCCCTAATGACTTACTGCTGTACCAATAGAACAAAACATCACTCAGTCCTCATCAGAGAAGCTTCTTCTTGCAGTAGATGATAATTATCAAAGAACCTCATAGCTGGACATTGTGCAGAGAGTGAGAAACTTTGGCATGCTCGGCCCTAAATGCGATGTCTGTATCAATTCCGTTCCTGCCTGAAGGCTCTGGGATTGATACATAAGGGGAAGTGGAAAGAGTACAAGAGCCAGAGGTCGTAGGTAGGTCATTCCTAGGCTACTGTTCTCAATCTGTAGGTGGCAACCCCTCTAATGGCCAAACATCAAACACGATCTCATGTCAGATATCCTACATATCTGATGTTTACATTCCGATTCATAACAGTAGGCAAAATTTCAGTTATGAAGTAGCAATGAAAATAATTTTATGGCTGGAGGTCACCACAACATGAGGAACTGTATTAAAGGGTCCCAGCATCAGGAAGGGTGAGAACCATGCCTCCAAGGAAACAGCGTCTTCTAGACAAATCAAACATATAGCATGTGAACTCACAGAGACTGGAAAAGCACATACAAGACCTGCACACATTCAAACTAACAAAAGCCCCAGCACTGAGCAGTGGATACCCATTTCTACTCCTAGCCAAGAATCTGTGTGCAGCTGATACCTGCTGGAAAAGTGAAAGTTTGTTTCCTCTAGTGAACAACACTAGGTCTATCAACCACACTCTGGGGTAGGCTCCATGCCCAGGAGTTCTTGGCTACACAAAACAGATTCCATGCTTTTTGCTTTGTTTTGTGTACGCACTTTTTGTTTTATTTTTAGTATTTTATCACATCTTAAGAGTCCCATGTTGGTCGTGAGGCACAGCATTTGAGATCATGTGGACAGCGGGACTACTTGAGTAGAAGGAGATAGGTGTCGTCGAGTTCTTCCTACCTCAGAAGGAGGAGCAAAGGCACTCTACAGATGATGCGCAGAAACAGCTGTGACCTTGAGAATCAAAATGGAGAGGAAATAAACAAAGACAGATAATGTTCAGGAATGCTCCATCCTTTATAGACCCTGCACAGGCCTGGCGAGAGCGGAAGGGCTCAATTCAATGTTGTTTGGCTGTAAATGTTATGTTGAGAGCCTTGGTTGGAAGCTCAAGCTTTGGAAAGGTCGCTGCTGATTGCCTATTTGATGTCTCTTCTCTTTTCCTACTCCCTGTAGAGTCCATATTTCATTTAAGCATCACATCTATTTCTTACCCGCAGGACTCCCTGGAAAGTGGCTTCTTCCCTAGTCCAGTGGGACATTTCTGTTAGGGTGAGCAGCCCTCCTGCTAGAGGGTAAGCTAGATCTGGCCAATGAGACCTCTGGGTCATCTCTGGCTTCTAGAAAAAGATTCCTTTATCTAAAGATAAAATGACCTTTCAGTCTGGGGGCTTGCCCTGTCTATATGGAATGGATAGAAAGTGATGCTCTAGCCATCTTTTGACCACAAAAGAATTTAGTTATCAATTCATCAGATAGCTCAGCTCTGGTAGAACTTAGCAGTAAGTGAGGGTTTTGCTCTGGAAGCCTATGGTGTCTTGACTGATGCTTTTAAAAATGCTGTACCAACTTTTTAGAAAATACAGCAATGGTTTAGGGGCAGGGATAAGTCACTCTACAAGGCTTCATCTTCTTCTTGTCCATTCATCTGTCTATTCGTTCATCCATCCATCCACCCATCCGTCCACCCATCCATCCATCCACCCATCCGTCCACCCATCCATCCATCCATGCACCTATGCACCAGCATATTAACTGAATGCTCATAATGTGTTATGCATTTTGATGAATGCTAAAAGTTATGAAAATAAAGTAGAAATAACTCCTGATCTTTTTACATTCATAGCCTGGATAATAGATCATATTTAATAATATGACAAAGTAAATCCTGTTAAACAGCAAACTACTGAATTTCTTGGAAGTTCTGAGTAATGAGTTATTATCTATAGATCACATTTCAATGAAGACACACAGAAAGTGAATAGAACATGACCAGTGTATGTCCTGAGTAGTAAACCTGCAGAAGCACAGAGCTCCCATCATTGCAAACCCAAATCCACGCAGAGATCAGGCTATGTGTAGATGTACTCTCTAGCACAGGTGAAGCCCAGAGAAAGGTGAGCTAGATAAGAGGTTCATTGATTTAGCTCCTAGAAGCAGGTGTGTTTGAGCAGAAGGGTTGCTGGTCCACCAGGAGAGTAATCCTTGCTTTTAAGTTAAAATCGCCCTGCCCATGTTCACAAGATTCTTCCAATGAAGCCAAAGAAGTGAGCACTCTTTTCGAAGTCTTCGTGCTTCACTAGCTGGCTCTGATTGGCAAAATCAGTTAAGTATTTCTGTCTCCCTCATTTAGTCCTAACATGTGCACTTGGGTTACACAAACCTTTATTTAAACAGTTATTTGCTGTGTGTGCTCTAGTCTGTAGGATGAGACTAGGAGATGAATAGTAGCCTTGGGACTTAACAGTTTACACATTAGAAGGGAAAATAGACACAGCATTCATACAAAAAATGTGCATACAGGTGAAATTATTGAAGGATGAAGTGTGGGGAGGTTGACCAGGTACAGAGAACAAGCTCTATTTCTATTGAAGGATGGTTAACAAGAGTTTTCTGTCTGGGAATACCTTCCAAGTAGAAGGAACCACAAAGACAGGGAACCCCAGTCAAAGCAATGCCTAAGGTCACAGTTTCCTAGGGAGAAGAAATCGTGAAGTGGTGAGTGGGAGGGGCAGAAAACATCGGCTGAACCAGAGCCCAGAGTGATGGAAGATGGGCAGGACCCATGAATCAGTGGAGGTCTCACTTGGCATTTTCAGAAGCCTGGATATCATTTATCCTTCATTTATTGAGTTTCTGCCATGTGCCACATACAAGAAAATGAAGCATAGTGTCTGCTCAGACAAAATTTGTATTAGTGGAGGAGACAGACATGGACAAGCATAGAAGCACTAACTTGTATAGGGCCCCATCTATGTCAACACAACAGTGTCTTATGGTCTTCAGAACATCCAGGGAAATAGAAACTGCTGAGCTGGCTTTGCAGAGGAGAAACTGAGGCACAGACAGGTTAAGCATCTTTCCTAAGACATTACAGATAAAATGAAGCAAGGTCTGGGTTCAAACTTGGGTTCATTGGGTTTCAGGACTGCTGTAACATAGAAATCCGAAAGCTTAGTGGAGTCGTGTTTAATTCAAGTTGGATCTATATAATGTTCTAGAAATGAGAAGTACGTGAGGCAATGAAAGTTGTCAGAAAGAGCAGTTTGAATGGGGTGTGGAGACAGCGAGCTTGCTGCGAGATGGTAGTGCTGGGCATTAGGTTTCGCCACTGTTACAGGGCAAGAAATGAGCCTGGAGGAATCAGATTACCGATTGCCTTTGAATGAGGAAGCTGGACATTGTCCGTCCTAGCTTGTTCCATGGACATCAGCATAATTGCATCCTCATTTCATCATCACCTTAACTGATGTCCAACACAGTTGTTAATCCAAAGGGAGATTGGATTCTTATTATTTATTATGATTAAGACATGGTTTATTCTTAGCCAACATGATTGAGCATGGTCTAGGAACACGGATTCATGGTTCCCCACATGACACACTCCACCATGAAAATGGTTATGTGAATTGTTTATATGGTCAGAGAACAAAAGTCACTACATTCCTCGAATCCATTGCTGGGGACATTAGGGAGACGGTTACAGCACAGGATGAGTGAGGTCGATGCTGTCAGAGGTTTCAGATACCAGCTGATGACATGCTTGGTTTTGCAGCTGATGGAAGTGAATGATCTGCTAATTTCATATATTCCTGGTATTTTTACCTGATAGTTGAAATGATATTAGGTCAGATACAGGATGGATAATAAAAGTATTAAAAATAGCCCCCGAAAGATGTGACTTTCTCTCTGGAACATCCCAACTCACTCGAATCAGCCAATCCTAATCAGTCAATCCACAGTCTCCAGTGTAGTTGTGGCCTTTTCAGGAGAATTCAGTTCATACTCTGTCCGCACACTGTCATGAGGTGCTGAGACCACTCCCTATCCAGCGGCTAGACAATCAGGGTCGTCCTTGATGTCCCCCATCTTGTTCAGCGAATCAGCTCTCTTTGGAATACGTATGTAATCGGATTCCTTCTCTATCCTCACTGTGGCCTCTCTCCCCACAAGACTGGCACAGGAACCATGTACCTGGAATACACTAAGGGTCCTCTTTGGAAACTCTTGTCCTTCATCCAGAAGCCGCAGAAATATCTTAAAAGAACTCAGACTTTCCACTCTGTTTTGTATTTTCCTATGGCTTCTCTTCCACTTCAGAAATAATGCAAACAGCTTATCAAGCCTGGCAAGCATCTGCTCTCTTCTCCAAGCTCCTCTCACTCGCTTCGGTCCACTTGGATCCATTTTCTTCTCCTGGAAGTCTTTCAATCCCCTCTTGTCTGAGGTCATAGTTCATTTATTAGACTCTACCAGACACAATCTGGTCCAGAGCTTTACAAGACTTTTTCAGATTTTAGCTTCAATGACGCTTTACTTGGTCCTCCTGTCCCCCATCAACTCTTTTCAATTTGCTCTCTATGTTTAATATCTTTTTTCTCTTTAGTGTCCCCATGACAGGCCATCTCCATGTCTATCTCTTCCTTTGCTCTATGCACTCCCAAGAGGCAGAAAGTTGGTTCTGTTCCCATCCAACCCTTAGTGGCTATCCCAGAATAGCTACTATCATTAGAAATATAGTTGTCTTCTGTCAGATGTCTAAGAAGAGGTCCTCCCACTAACAACTAAATAGCTTAGACAGCTTTGAGATATGAAGTGAAGAGGAAAGCCACATGCAGGACACAGGAAAGAGAGCTTTGCCTTCGCAGGCATGCTGTATGAGGGCTGCTTTGGACAGTGACTGACAGAGAAAGGGCATCAGTAAATATTTGTCCAATAAATTAATACTGGCGAAATGATTTGTGAAGTGTGCAGGCAAATATTCCATAAACAACAGAGTCCATAGAGTCCAGACAAAGGAAAGAAATAACCCAAGTACAGACGGGTCTTGTTGAGGAGTGTGTTCTTCGTCTATAAAGGGAAAGCTCACTGTGAAGTAATGGGTCGTTTTCTCAGCTGCCTTGTTCTTATTCACTACCCAAATTGAAGCCAAAATCCACTTTGTTATGGAAGATGAACCCTGCCAGCCATGACGTTTTGGCAGGGGAAAGATAGAAGCATTTCCCCTTGGTAGCGAACAGAGGTTGATTAGGTAAAGAGTAATCTAGAAATACCGAGGGAAGCAAGAGTGGAGTTAAAGAGCAGCCAGAGGAATTAAGAATGTGTTTGAATGCATATGGTTCAAGCAGGAAAGTGGCCAAGGCCATCAGACTTGGTTTCCAGAAGGCAGCGATGGTTCACTCCACTGCTGTGATGGTGTCCTTACAGAAAGCATTTTATAAAATGTTCATCATGTATGGCTGGAAAAGTCTGTGTGCTAGAGTTAAGTTGATTAGAAGCAAAGTAGAAGGCTTTAGACTCTTGTCTCCCTATGCAGATGCTCAGAGGAATTTGTTTTTAAATCTCTAGTTATCAGTCAACAAATATTTATTGAATACTTGCTATGTGCCAGACAGTGTTAATTAAAGTTTGCTCTCTCCTGTCATCTTAAAATGCTCAGCTTTTATCTTTGTTTGCCTTATAATTAGAGACTCCTTTTCTTAGTATTGTATTCTTCAGTTCCTCGTGACTTTTTGTGGAGACAGGAACTTCTTAGGGCTAAACTTTGAAGTAAGTCACCTCTATTCTCCAGCAACTATTGTAAGGTCCTACAAGCAGTCCAGACAAGGGACTGCATGTGGGGTGCTTCTATTATGAAGACCCCCTTGAGAGTGAAGACAGCTAAGTGCCAGTTGCTTACTATTTTCCCGAGTAACCATAACCTCCAGGAATATACTTTCTGCTCATGAGCATTTTAGACAGTAGGTGGATTATTTCCTGCCTTACCTAAGAGGTTATTATTTACTTAATTAGGTCGTTATCTTTACAAAATCTCTAGCCAAAAAAACTGTATTTGCCTCTTGTTTCCTCATTCTGAAGATACTCTTATTAGTAGCTTGGTGGATGAATGTTTCATCTGCCGAGGGATGTGTTGGAAACAAATGTGTTCAGAATATTCCGGGGCAAAAACAAATCTAATGATGTACTATGTGATAAGAATGAATACTATAGAATAATGATTCTTGTTTTTCTTTAAAAATGAAATTTGTTAAGCTCATTTGCATATACTGCAAGCTCTCCTTTTAAGGGTATAAACTAGATGGGTGTTAACAAGCGTATCTGTCATTTAGTGCCATCTTAATAAACAGAGTTTTGCTGTCTCCCTAAGAGTGCCCGTGATTCCCTGCGCAGTCAGTCCCCAGTCCCTTGCTTAGAACAACCGTTATTTGGAACTGTGTTTCTAACTTTATTCTAGTTGTTGTCTAGAGTACAGGAAAAGAGACGGCTCCTGCTGTTGTATGATAAAACTTTTCCTGGGGAGACACAACATACACCCCATATCCCATAACACACCAATGTACAGATAACACCGAAGTCCAACTTGGCTAACCATGGAGTCTTATTGGGAGTAATTACCAAGAGCAGAAACATCTCAAAGATAGCTGTATCACCAGTGCCCACCCCAGAATGGGTGATAGTTCATGAAAGCTAAGCACCTGGAGCACCCTGCACAGCCTTCAGGCAGACCAGTAGGTGAAGAGAGTGACTCAGTTGGTCCGAATCTCTTCCAGGTTACTCGGCTGGTTTCTGCTTCTTCCAGACATCTGGTCTGATCTCAAGAGTCTTCTTTGTTACTTGGCTCTCGTCTATCTGAGGGGTACTCTGAGATTTTATTGATTACTCTGGCAGGGAGGGTTCTTGTGAATCTGGTCCACTTCAGGGATTTTCTGACATGCATTTTGAGTTGTTTGCCTTACTGCTTAAGGAACTTCCTGCAAGAAGAAATGTTTCAAACTTGGAGGAAGCTGTTAGACAACATGTGCCTTCACAGTCTTTAAATTATAGCAAGATAATTTTTTTTTAAAAAAAAGCACAGAAGAAACTCCGCAACAAGGAGCTGTATACATGGATGAATGTTGTGTCCAGAAGCCTGGCAGGGGTGGGAGACAGGAGGGCCAGACTAAGCAGCCTGAACTCTGGTTCTTGTCCATACATTATTTATAATTCCGTTTCTTGTTTTCCCACCTATAAAATGATAAGTGTTGCCATGAGGCCTCTAAAAGCCCTTCTGACACCATAGTCTTTGCTTTACATCTGAGGGTGACTTCTCTTGTGTTGATGTTCAATTTGTATGGAATTCTGTACTCTAACATCTGTCTTTTCTGAAGTACATTTAAGCAAAAACTCTAATATAAAACACTCCAAAGTCTCCTCATCAGAAGCAATTATTAGGGTGTCATTTCAATCTGTTTACATAATTTAAAATAATTTGAAGGAACTACCTTCGGTTCAGTTTTAAGAAATATGTTAACTGATGGTTTTCCAGCCAGTTCAAAGATGTTCTTTTCAGTGGTCCTCGCCTTCCCTGCTGGCAGGCTCCCTTACCAGTGCTACAGTTTCCACAGAGAATGAGATCAGAGAGGACATGGGAGAAGTGGCCTCTAAGAACCGCTTCAATTCCAAGAAAGACAAACTGCCATCTCTTGATACAGATAAAGAACTGGGTCTTTTTCTCTGCGTCCTGTACCTCTGATCTTCAGAGCTGTTTCTTTCCCTTCAATAGGCAGTACTTCTCAATCTTTAACAAATTAAACCTTTCCAATGGGGCTTATGTTAAAATGTATATCTCAGTCTGAGTTGGGGCTCAGGATTTTTCCCTCTTAGACTGTCCTCAGGTAGATGAGATGGGCCAGAGAACACACCTGCATGGCCGGTGCCAATGGGGAGTTGGAACTGGGATAATAGAACCACTGAGTACTCTTTGAAGTTCTCTATGTGCCCAAGGCACATAGATGAGAAACCTTAGTATGCTTAGGGAACAGACCATCTGTGACTTAAACCCTGGGTAAATCTGACAGTACTGCAAATGCTATTGAAAAATACACATGTTCAGTAGGGCGAGCAACCCAGTCATCCAGCCTTTGTGCTAGAAAATCTGTTGTCCTTTGAATTAACATGAAAAATGTGAAAATCACCCCCTGCCTCAAGTCCTCGGGGACCTGTATGCCAGCTGTCGATCCTCCATCCATCACTACTCTGGCCTCTGGAAGGACTCAGACTTGGGGCAGCGTGGTTTGGTTCCGTCTACATGACATGAACACCTGACTTTAAAGCTCAGCATCCGTCTCTGTGCATGGGGTCAGAACAAAGTTTTGTCCTGACTTTTCAACAACAGTTATTTTTTTCAGTCCCCCCCCCAAGCCCTGGGTTTACTGGTTTGTTGATTTCTAAAAGCAATCTTTGCTCCATCAATCACATACCCGGAGAGACATATTATTTTTATCACCTAAGGAAAGCAGGTGCTGAAACTCAGAGCAGATTTATGTGTTGTTGGGTTTATCTATCTGTGGGGTATCTGAACTAAATCAGCCTGTTGGGTTGATGAGACAGGAGGCAGGTGGAGAGTCAACGTCACACTACCTATAGTCAGGAGGTTGAGGGGAGGAATTAAGACGCGCAAGTTGGAAAGAAAAGGCTAGATGATATTAGCAGCGGCTGGAACTGGTGATGTGGGATCCAGACTAGATGGAAACTCATTTGAAATGAAATGGAGAGTTCAGAGACAGCCAGATTATGGGTGTCCTGAGCCCTATGCACTCTTGGCGAGTATTAAAACTGCAATTAACTGAAATAATTGAGCTTTAAGGAAGGAGAATGAGTGAATAAATAGAACTTGGTCTTAGAGAAAGTCATAGCGAGACCAATTAGTGGGCACTGAAGATAAAGTTTGCTAAAAATAAAAAGTTGGGGAGTGGGAAGAAAAACGTCACCAGGCACAGGCATGAAAAACAGCAGAAAAAAAAACCCCTCCCGCCTCTTAAGGCAACAGGATTTGAGACTAGGTGGTTTGGAAAGGAAGCCTGCCCCATACTGAATGCAGCACATTTTGTGAGGCTTCGGGAGTCCCTCTCCACTTAGGTACAGTGGCTTATCTCTCGGCAGATGGTGGGGGGGGGGTACTTGTATTTATTGATGATAGTGACTTTCTTTAATCTGCCAGAAGAGCTGTAACAGGCACGCTTGTAACTTGACAGCCTCTCCTCTGTGTCCATCCGGTTCTTTAGTACTCGACGTGAAAGAGCTACCTGCTACTGTCTCTTAGACTTTTAGAAGTCTTGAACCCAGAACCCCCCAAATTCTAGGCAAGTGTTCTACCATTAAGCAACATTCCAGTCCTTGTTTCGTTTAAAGGATTTATTTTATTTTTATTTATGTGTTTGTATGTCTTTCTCCCAACTACAAGCTATTTGAGTGGTTCAACATAGGTGCTATGAACAGAACTCTGGTTCTCCAAATGAGAAGCAAATTCTCCTAACCACTGAGCCTTCTTCCAGCTACGGCCCTTGATTTTTGGGGGGTGTAAAATCTCCCTATATTTCCCAGGCTGACTTCAAACTCAAGATCTGCCTTTACCTTCTGAGTGTTAGAGGTGTCAGCCTGTGACCCGCCTTCCCCTTGCCTGTCACTTTTGTTCACTTAAAAAACACTTTGTTTTAAAGAGGTTCTTTTTTTTTTCTCTTTTTTTTATTTTTTTTTAATTTTTATTTATTTATTTATTAAAGATTTCTGTCTCTTCCCCACCGCCGCCTCCCCTTTCCTTCCCCCTCCCCCAATCAAGTCTCCCTCCCTCGTCAGCCCAAGGAGTAGTCAGGGTTCCCTGCCCTGTGGGAAGTCCAAGGGCCACCCACCTCCATCCAGGTCTAGTAAGGTGAGCATCCACGAAACTGCCTAGGCTCCTACGAAACCAATAGGTACAGTAGGATCAAAAACCCATTGCCATTGTTCTTGAGGTCTCAGTAATCCTCATTGTCCACTATGTTCAGCGAGACCGGTTTTAACCCGGGCTTTTTCAGACCCAGGCCAGTTGGCCTTGGTGAGTTCCTGATAGAACATCCCCATTGTCTCAGTGTATGGGTGCACCCCTCGCGGTCCTGAGTTCCTTGCTTGTGCTCTCTCTCCTTCTGCTTCTGATTTGGACCTTGAGATTTCAGTCCGGTGCTCCATTGTGGGTCTCTGTCTCTGTCTCCTTTCATCGCCTGATGAAGGTTAATATTCAGGAGGAAGCCTATATGATTTTCTTTGGGTTCTCCTTCTTATTTAGCTTCTCAAAGAACCTGAATTATAGGCTCAATGTCCTTTATTTATGGCTAGAAACCAAATATGAGATGAACACCTGATTTTCGATAAAGGAGCTAAAAGTATACAATGGAAAAAAGAGAGCATCTTCAACAAATTGTGCTGGCACAACTGGATGTCAATCTGTAGAAGAATGAAAATAGACCCATATCTATCACCATGCACAAAACTCAAGTTCAAGTGGATTAAAGACCTCAATATCAGTCCAAACACTCTGAACCTGATTGAAGAGAAAGTGGGAAGTACTCTACAACACGTGGGTACAGGAGACCACTTCCTACGTATAACCCCAGCAGCACAGACACTAAGGGCCTCAATGAATAAATGGGACCTCCTGAGACTGAGAAGCTTCTGTAAAGCAAAGGACACTGTTGCTAAGACAGAAAGGCAACCCACTGACTGGGAGAAGATCTTCACCAACCCCGCAACTGACAAAGGTCTGATCTCCAAAATATATAAAGAACTCAAGAAACTAGACCGTAAAAGGCTAATCAACCCAATTATAAAATGGGGCACTGAGTTGAACAGAGATCTCTCAACAGAAGAAGTTAAAGAGGTTCTTGAAGGCCACCTTACCACAGTACTTTTTATTGTATGAGCTGATTTGCCAGTCATATTACTGAAATGCAAGAGCACACCCTTATTAAAAAGATACCATTGAGTCTAGAGTCCAGGGGATCTACCTGGCCCTTGCCTGGGCTTCCCACCATAAACACAACAAAACTGACCAAATAGTCTCTGAGACTTGACACTCATCTCAGGAGGAGCCTCCCCGTTTCTCACTTTCAGCTACCATTACTCAATTCTTCTTCTCCCTCTTTTCCTTGCCTCCTCTCCAGCACTATAGAGAGCGCTATTTATCATGACTGCCTTTGGCACTACCTCACAGATGCCCACAGCCTGGTGTGACGAATCTGAAACCCTGGTTATTATAGGACAGAGGCTCTGGAGGGAAGATCCCCACCTTCACAGCCCCTTCAGAATGCCTCTCCTTTGCCTCTTCTTTCCTGAGAGCAAAGGGTACAGCACCAGGGATCACCCCCAGGGCCTCCTTCCCCCTATGTGTCTTTCATGGAGTCCTCCCTGCCCACACCTGTTCTTGAGCCTACACCACATTCTCAGAGCAAACGTCTGGAAAGTGTTTATTTTGACAAAGACAGAAAAAAAAAAAAAAAGATGGAACGAAGACTGTTTCAAAGAGAATTCCCTCTCTGGTCTCATGAGTGTCTTGGCTTGGCTCTAATCTGTGTATCCTGAAATTGTAAGAGACATAGGAAAGGGTCTGAACTTCATTAAGTAAGAGAAGGCATAAGGAAAATACTCTACGCCGTAGTCTAACATCGTCGGTTAATTCTTCCTGAAGCGAGGAGGCCAGATTTCACCTCCCATCTCTTTGCCTTCCTAAAATGAACCTAGAAAATAGACCTGGGTGGGAAAGGCCTTTCAGTGCTTTGCCGATTCTTTAATAAAGGCTAATTGAGTGTGGAGGTGGATTGGGGCTGAGCTGGGGAGCCGAGTGCAGAGAGCAGAGGTGGCAAGGAGGAGCAGTCCTGGCTCTCTGTAGTTACACAGGGCAGGCGGGATGCCAGGAGGCCTAGAGAAAGTTGAAGGTGTTTCATGTGGGCAGGAGAGCCTTGTTTCCTGACACTTCTCTATGTCTGGGCTGAGCTGACAAAAATAAAATTGCACACCTGTTCATTTGTTCTTTTCTCTGCAAGTAAGGCCAGAGGCAGTGGCAGCCAACTGCATCCTCCTCAGGGGGCCCCAGCCTCACAGGGCTGGTCCTGACTTTGAGTGCTAGGAAAAGAACCACAGAGAAAAATCCTGAGTCTTACACAAAGATCTGTTTTGATTTTTCAAATTGTTGATTACATTTATAGCCATATGCAACTTTTTAAATGTTTGCTTTATGATTCAAGAAATAGGCTGCATAGTGATCTATCTATCTATTTATCTATCATCTGTCTATCTATCTATCTATCATTTATCTATATTTTCCTATGTGGCTATGAATTATTTATCATTTATGTATACATATGTACACATTAATATTTTATATATTTAACTCTACAAATATGTATTATCTTATATAATATACAATATCTTACATATACTACATTACCTCTATTTTGCTCAATATATGTATAGTTGCATATATTTATGTATTGTTTTTCCTTAGTTTTATGTGCAAAATAGTGTGTGTATGTGTATGTGTGTGTGTATGTGTATGTGTATGTGTGTATATATATATGTGTGTGGTGTGTGACAGGTCTTTACTATTTATCCCAGAATAGCCTCAAACTCATGTTCCTTCTGCCCTGCTCTCCAAAATGCTGGGATTATAGGCATGAGCTATCATACACTACTCATACATACATAAATATGTATATACATATGCATTTGTTTTTGTTGTGTGTTATCAGAATCTTTACAAATATCATTTAGACTTAACGTAGTACATTCACTTTCAGGTCTTTAAAAAAATTCTGCTGGCTCCTATGGTTAGGAATCATAGCCAAGCGAGAGAAAGGCAGCAGCCTCGTTATTGGATTGAGTGATTATTGAGTGTGGATTCTACAGAAGCTGTTCCCAGCACAAAGCTCAGAGACAGAGCCCTAGGGGACAGAGTTCTGGAAAGCTGCTATCTACACAGACAGGCAGTGACAAGTGTCCCCACGGCCAACCTGTTATGCAGATTGCTGAGTGAGGGATAAAAGCTGATGATATTATAATCTTTTCAGGTGTCCCCAGATGGGACAACTTGATAAAGGCAGGGTGGCCAAAGCTAGCTGGGAAGGAATTAGGTCCCGGGGGAACTTGTTAGGCTCCTAGAGTCCTGCACTTTAAGGGTTTATGGGGTCGTGGTTCATTTTTCAGCCCCTTTACCTTCTGAGCATAAGGGGTTTACCAGTGTTTCTCTGGCACTTGTCCCATGCATGTGTGCTATCTAGCCATAGCCCTAAACAGAGTGACTCCAGCTCACCACAGAAATCTCTGCGGATGGTAAGCAAAATACACCCTGCCCCCTTGAAGGTGTGTCACAGTAGGTGTTTGTTATAGTCACATGGAAAGGACAAACACAGACAATTTTCCATGTGGGAAGCCAAGAGAGTCCAAACTACACAAACCAGGCTAGAGATAATCCAGTCCTGCTATTGTATATTGCTTCTTTCCTTGGGAGATGCAGGGAGAGGAGGGTAGGGATTGACCTCTGAACTGAGACCTGAAGGGTACAGGACAGTTGGAGACAGAAGCACAGTAGAGGCAGAAAATACTCCCCAAGAGGGAAAGAGGGGCACAAAAAAGGAAATTGTGTCATTCCATTAGCCCCGTGTGTTGTTCAGCAGACATGCTGTACCCATGTTGTCACATGTTCTGTTTCCAGGTAAGATGCAAATGCTGTTTTTGTAGCACTGCCGTCTCTGACACTATTGTTTAGAACCTCACCAGTCAGGAAACACCAGTAGAAACTCAAAGCACTGACCACTTTCATCAGGGTAAAGGGAACTGCTATGGCATGGGTAGTAAGTGTACCCTAAAGGCCATGCAAAGAGGAGCTCGGACATTGGCCAGTGGGGCATCCTTTATGAGGCTTAACCTATATGCAGAAAGTATGTCATTTGGCTGTTCAGACCCGGAAGTGTCTCCTGTCTGTCCTGTTTCATGGTTACCTGAGGTGGGAAGCTTCCCTTGCTCCAACCTCTGCTACAGTGTTCTGCCCTGCAAATCCGGAAATGACAGAGCCACATGACCACAGATAGGCCTGGAGTTCTGAACCGAGAGCAGCATTTTTTTTTTCCTTTAAGTTGATGATTTTTCCTTTGGAATTCTGTCATAGCAACAGAAAGCAAACATGCTGATTAAAAGCTAAAGACCCAAACTCTCATTGCCGATTGAATCCTTCATCTGCAAAAGGCCCTAAGTGAAAACTCAGTAATAGGGTGAGTACATTGAGAGAGCCTCAAGTCCTATCCCAAAGAGCCAGTAAACTGAAAAGATGACACCTCACCCAGCTCACCCATTTACCCATGAACACTACTCTTCAACTGCCATGGGACACCCATGCCGAGCCCTTCAATGTGCACCGTGTCCCATAGAGATGAGGCCATGTGCTAACAGAACATATTAGGAAATTAATGCTTCATTCTTCTGTTGAAGAAGTAGCATCCATTTATTGAGATGGCTACTGTGTAGCTGCAAAATAGTTCCACAGGCCGGTATTGCTGTCCTCAGAGGGCAGAAGAAACCAATGTTCCAAGTGGCTGGGTTGTTCTGGGTTAAACAGCTGCTGAATAGCAGTGCTGAGAGCTGAACTCAGCATTTTGGAAAGGCCCTTAGCTTTGCGTTCAACTGCCTCCTAGAAAGGAATTGAATGTATGATAATTTTTAAAAATATTTTATTTTTATTGCTGTGCGTGTGTGTGTGTGTGTGTGTGTGTGTGTGTGTGTATCATTGCGTGTGTATGTCTGTGTGTCGTCTTCATGGAGGCCACAAGAGAACATTGGGCTTCCTGAAGTTAGATCATCACAGGAGATTGTGAGCTACCTGACCTGAGTGCTCTGATCCAAACTCCCATCCTCCATAAGAGTAACAAGGCTAGTGGGAGCTCACTGACTCCAGACTGACAGCTGGGGAACCTGCGCAGGATCAAACTAGGCCCTCTGAATGAGAGTGACAATTAGGTGACTTGGGAGTTTGTGGGGGTCACTGGCAGTGGGACCAGGATTTATCCCTAGTGCATGAACTGGCTTTTTGGAGCCCATTCCCTATGGAGGGATATCTTGTTTAGACTAGAAACAGGGAGGAGGACCCTGGTACTGCCTCAAGGTGATATGACAGACTTTGTTGACTCCCCATGGGAAGCCTCACCCTTTCTAAGGAGTGGATGGAGAGGCAGGATGAGGGAAGGTTAGGGGAGGAAGGCTGGGAGGGGTAACTGGGATTGATATGGGGAGAGAGAGAGAGTAGCAAGTACCCCTAACTGCTAAGCCATCTCTCCAGATATTCATGTTAATTTTTAATCGAAGGAAAAGGGAAACTTGAATACAGATGGGCTGTTGCAGAACTTGGCTTGGGATCCTACAGAGGCCACCATAAAGGGTTCTAGAACTAACTGAAGAGTCTGCCTCTGTCAGGTGAGAAGGGTCTGGAAGGTACTGGAATCCAGGAACTGCGTTTCTGAGGCAGGCCCAGATGAGAGGCATTAAGAGTCCAGGAACACAGCTGAATCTGACCTGCTCCTGCTAGCACGCTGCTGCCTGTGCCTTTAATTCAAATCTTTTGCTAACAAAGGCAGAAATGTTCTTTCTGTGGGGACTTCGTTGGTGTTACAGATACTGTATCAACAAAGGCCTGAAAGAATTATGCAAGGAAAACATTTTTCCCTGAGTTCCTTCTCAAAATCTTATGTGTGGGGGAGGAAAAAATGTAAGAAGAATAGACAAAGAGATGTAAGTAAACAGCAGGCCAAACCAGAGGCGAGCTTGCACATCCAAAGGCTGCAAGGGACGCCGGGTTATTTCAGGGTTCCGAGTGTTGGTTTTGTCGGCCCTTCATGTTTTCAAATCAGAGGATCCAAACCTGCCAGCTCCTGAGATATAAATAGTGTTGAGATGCTCTCCCCTCCCTCCCCAGCTTCCGTGGTTCCTTTTCCTCCTGTTTAACTCTCCATGACCCAGCTGATTTCCATCTTTTGCGAACTGAGCTTTTAATCACCCACTGGATACATTCTTCTGTCGCTCTTGAACGCGAATGATCAGCTGCTCAGTGTTTACCACTTGAGAAAACTGCATCCGCATTTTGAAGCATAAACCTGCTAACGCTGCTACTGTTGGCAAAACCATCCCTTGTTCCTTCCTTTATCTGCGAATGGGCCAGGCCACGCCACAGCAAAAAGTATGTTCTTTGGGGACTTCCGTCTACCCCCAGTCCCGGTGATGCAGCCATCCAAAATGGAGGCGTGAGATGATTGCTAACCATGCTCTACTGGAGGGAAAATGTGGTTCCAGTAACTAGATAGTTGAAGTTCATAGATCGGAGTCTACAGACGCAGATGCAAACAGGGCCAAGGCGAGAACAGCAGTTCAGCAGCAAGTGCGGTCAGGGTCCCAGGAAAAGCATGCAGACACTGCCAGTGAGCTATGGTCATCTCCAGGAAGACATAGCCCAGCGTGGCCTCCATGTATTTTCTCACAGGAGTTCACAGTTTGACTTTTTCACATGTAACCTTTTTATTGTTGGTCAATGGTTCTGAAAAAAAAAATGTAAAATACTCTCCTGGCACTCGGCTGCCAGTGTGCAGCTTCTAGTAGTGAGGAATAAAGGGAACAGCTCTGCTAAGACTGCCCTATTCATTAGGAAATGGAAGACTGTGCGTAGTTCAGGGCCTTGCTACTTAGCAGTGTATCCAGAGCTCAGCAGACTCGGTGTTGGCCGTGACTGAGTTCAGAACCTCAGTCCTCATCCTAGGTTTGTTGAATTATGGTCCATGAGTTATCAAGGTTCCTGAGTGGCTGGTCTGCACATAGGGTTTATGATGATATGATAACCTGCATGAATGTAGTGTGGGGACATGCCTAATGTCCTAAAAAAAAAAAAGGCCTCCAGCATGATTGACTATCAAGTAGCATGTGATGGGGTTCACTGCCTGTCCTCACTTTCCTGTGGTTTGTCTATCACCTCCCTCCTTTCCCCTCTTGCTGCTCTCATTAGTTGTGGTCAGTGAGCATTGAACTGAGGCCTTCCAGCAAACAGCAAAAGAGCCACAGGAAAGGGAGGGCTTTGGGAATTGCTTACGCTCTTGCTCCAGATGGTCCTGGTTTCCTTTGCCTGCAGTTCCTTGTAGCACGATTAGTAAAAACTCAGAGACAGATATTGGGGTTCAACCTGAAGATTAGAAAAAGCCCGTCAGTCCCTGGCTCTTACTACTACCTCAGTCTGAAATGGCGCTCCTGCCTCCAGATGTCTCAGAATTAGACTGTGTCTGAGAGCTGTCTCCTCCCATTTTATATTCCCCTCTACGACTGGGATTAAAGTTGTGCACCACTACCGCCCCATTTCAATGGCAAACTAGTATGGCTAATGTAATTAAAGGTGTGTGTCACCACTGCCTGGTCTGTTTAGCTGACCAGTGAGGTTGTTTTACTCTCTGGTCTTCAGGCAAGCTTTATTTATTAAAATACAAATGAAGTATCAGTACAGTTTCCTTAGTCAGTATCTTGCCTGTTTGTCTGTAGTTGCTGCTGTTAATATTCATTCATTTTGTTGTTTTGTTTTGCCTCGGTCCTTTGCCCATCATTGTTGGAATTAGAAGTCCCAGTCTAAGACGAGTCCCTGACTCAGATGCAGCAGCATCCTTTGAGGAGACTTCATCTTCTCAGCTCTCACAAACTCCTATCTAGTCTAATAGATATTTTTAAGCAATAACAATAGGAAAAGAGAATGTCCATATTCATCTCACATACCATTTTTCAGGCATTTTCTATCCATTATTAGCTGAATATATGAATATATGAGACACAGAAGCCAGAGATATGGAGAACCAATTCTTAAATGAATTGATATTTGAGTCTGAAATAGAAACATAATTTCTCTTTGTAAGTAGCTCAAGATAACACTTCTGTCAAATCCAGCCAAGTTGCTGTGGACTTTGATGGCTCCGTATTCACTAAGATAGAAAACAACCTATTCTTTTGGGTATAAACCTCACATTTTGAAAATGTATTTAATCCAAGATAGCATCTTTGAAAATAATATCTCTGAAAACTGTGTCATCAATTTTTGATGTCATTCCTCCCCTAGCTTTATCATGAAATTGGGAGATTCGGACGCCTATATTTGTTGGCTTAGCAATGTGAGGTTTCCTATGTGTAACTGACCCTGAGTTCTCAAAACCAGAGGAGCCCTGCTGTTAAATGTGACAGAAAGATCACTAGACTTTGTGTTCAACATCATTTGGAAAAGCAAATATGTGGGTGTCAGTCTTGGGGGGAGTTTCCTGGTTTGCTTTCTATTGCTGTGATAAACACAAGGACCAAAAGCCACCTGGGGAAGAGAAATTGTATTTCTTGTTTGTTTGTTTGCTTGATTGCTTGCTTGTTTTTTAAGACAGGATTTCTCTGTGTTGCCTTGACTGTCCTGGAACTCACGCTGTAGACCAGGCCGACCTCAAACTCACAGATATCCACCTGTCTCTAACTCCCATGTGCTCAGATTAAAGGCGTGCACCACCAACACCCAACCTCTTAAAACTTACAGTCGATTTCTGAGGGAAACCAAAGCAGGAACTCAAGAGGGGAACCTGGATATGGAAACTAAAACAGAGACCACAGAGAAACTCTGATTTAATAGCTTCTTCTCATGGCTCATTCAGTGTGCTTTGATATAAAACCCACGATCACCTATTAAGAGGTGGCCCCACCCACAATGGGTTGAGTCCTCTCACATCAACCATTAATCATAATAATACCCCACAGGTCACTCTGATGGAGGTATTTACTCACTGTGGTTCCCCCTTTCCATGTAAACCTAGCTTATGTAACTGCCAATAAACAAACAAATAAATAAACAAAATCCTAAACACTGCATGGAGTTAAATAAGTTACTTAAACGTTGCCTCTGTCTCCTGGGGAGGCAGGTGTCCAGGAGATGAAGATCATTTCTTCATCTCTTCTCATTTTCATTTCAGACTACATATCTAGAAAGGATGCTGTCAGGTTAGGAAAAGGAACAAAAGAATGCTGGTTACCATTGGCCTGTGCTTGGATTTCAGTTTGATGAAGGTTGTGTTTATTTTGTTTTAATAAATAACTAAATGCTAGAAAATATTATCAATTGCAGAATTGTCTTTGTTCCTCTCTTTCTCCTTGCTTTTGTTTTTCTTCAGACTTTGATAAAGATATAAACTGTCAGAGTTTTAATTTAATTTACAAGTCACTTATCCCTTCTCCTCACTTTGCCCCTCCCCACATCTAGATGTACATCTTTGTAGAAGAACCCAGTATCTGGTTTGTAGAATAATTAAGAGCTACTTCAATTCAGTTATGGAAGGAAACTCCTACCTCCTACAGAAATCCAAATGAATCTGACTTTCTTGAATTTTGATTGTGTGAATGACTAAACTAACAAAGCTATTTGTGACTCCCTGGCAAGGTTGTGTTTGTCCCTTTTGCTGGTATCCTTGCTCACTCTACTCAGGAAGATTTAAGATTTGTGGTTGTGGTATTGGGACCAGTGTTCATTTTGATGAATGTTTACCCCAGGATCCCTCCGGAGCCAACATAAAGTCAACTGGAAGAGTCATCTCTTCCCAGTTAGGTCTGGCAAACTTCAAGGATGAGTGTAGACCAAATATGTGCTTTCATGTAGAAAACATCTACCTAATGATGTCTCCAGGCAGCCTCCAAAATAGAGCTTCTTTCGACCGATAGTTTCCTGGTGAGAGAATGCTAAGTAAGTAGTCTTTTGTGCTTCCCAGAAAAAGTGGCATCTGGGAAAAAATGGAACTAAAGGCTTGAAACATTCAGCAGGAGCTCCTGGTCAACCACATAGATTATTATAGTGTTTGTTATATTACAAGGAAATCAACGAGAGACAGGTAGCTGCCTCTAGTCAAAGACCAAGGCTTCCTAATTAACAGTCTATATTTTTCTGTTATCCCACTAGACTGTCCATTATCTTTTTTTTTTCATTGTGCATCCCACCGTTGCCACATAGTGTTGAACACATAAATACTGAGCACTGAATTCAAAATTTATTGTATGTAAACAGTTCTTTACTTTTTCTCTTAAAATTTTGTTTTTTACAAAGTAAAGATATCAATATTTTCTTCAGTTATATCCTTAAATCAAATTAGGTTTGCTAAATAATAGGCCTCCTTGTTCTTCAAAACAAAGGAGTGGTTAGATAGTCAAACCAACTGTAGACCTGCTTCTTCTTGGCCGTCATCTGCAGACACTTCATGTAGACACAGTCTGCATTGTGCCTGAATCAAAAGTCTCAACTCAGACCAGACGAAGGCTCATAGAACACTTTACCTTTATACCTAATAGTACAAAGCCATCATTAAGCTGTGGGTTGGGGAGGAGTGGACATGGAATAAAGGGATAAGGGTAAGTTTATCTATTGTCTGGAGATATACAGACCATAATATTGGATGATAGGCCAAAATGCCATGACTGATCTGTTCACTGGTCTCCTGTGTGTCTAACATTAGTCTGGGTACTTTCTATTATGTCAGGAGCATCTGGGAACAAAGTCTAGATAGACCTTCTTTAATAGATACTTGGGTTGCTAGGCATGGCGAGCAAGAGTGGTGATGGCAAAGCTCAGGAACATTGTGAAATCATTTCTAGATGAAAAAAGATGTTTTAGATGCTGTTGTCCTTTAAAGTATTGGGGCAATTTCTTTTCCATTTGGCTAGTGGATGTTTTGTTAGACTCAGAGAACTCTGTCCACTCTGAAAAGTGGACTGAGTTATTATGAAAGAAGTTCACCCCATACCCTCAAAGGAATTTCAAGCCACAGGTTGTGTTAGTGCAACACAAGCAAAACGGGCTTCTTCAAGCGTTCCATTCTAGATTTCAAATCTTTCAAAGGCCGTTGACACAGTTGAAAACGAAGCGGGGCAAAGAAATCCTGTTTGATTTTCATCTTTCACAAGATGAATTGTTCCCTCTATCTTGTCATTAATAATGACAACATATTTTAAGGTCATCAATCAAAGTGCAACTAACATGATGTCTTAATTTGAACTAAATATGTTTTACACATCTGCATTATTTACCAGCTGACTGCTTGCTGGGCTATTGATCTGACTGGGGAAAATTCAGAGGGCTGCCTTTTCTTGTCATTTTCATTCTGTCATACCCAGCGGTGTTCAGGGTTCCAAATGGTACAGCTGGAAAAGAGAAATAAGCATTAGAGACTACGAAACGAGATGAAACTTCCCGGTGCATGATATATTAGGTAAATTATATTCAAATCACAGGCTTTTTTTTTTCCCTTTTGCTGAGAAAGGCTTCAGGGGATTGACTTGGATTGCCAGTTCAGGTGAATTTAGGAAAAATAAAAATCACATCCCTGGTTCTGCTGCCAGGTGGCTTCAATGTGGCTTCAGCTAAGTCACTGACCTGACCAGGTCTTGATCCCTATTGTTCTGTAAGAGTTGATTCTGGACCAAATTACTGGGCTATTTCTTTCTCCCCTCATTCTAAACAACTGGTTCCAAACAGTGCTTTAGCTTGACTCTTAGAGAAAGATGGCAGAGCAGAGAATAAGGATGGAGAACTTCAGCACACCTTGTGACAGGTCCCTTCGCCTGTGCAAGGGGGACGGTAGGAGGTGATTCCCTCCCTCCCAGCAGGATGAAAACAAATGAGATGATGGTCAAGCATGTTCTTTCAAAGGTGAAAAGTCATGGCCAATGGTCACAGGTTCATTCACAGCCTCTCTTCTGCTTTTGCCTGGGTGAATTTTATAATTTTATTCAAAAACACATCTTAAAATTATTATCCTTATAATTGTGTGTGAGGGCACACATGCCATGATACATGTGGAAGGCAGAGGACAACATAGGGTTACTTCTTTCACTTTTATTAGGTTCTGGGGACCGAATTCAGGTCACCAGGACTATGAGACAAGCATTTTATCCACACAGATATCTTGCTGACTCCCTCCACTTGAGATCTTTCTGGAAAGCTTCCCATTATTATTCATCAGAGGATATGTGCATAGCTATGTATGCATTGTATGTATTGCACACAGTACTCACATACGTACACACACATATTTCACATCAGATAATCTAAGCTGATATGATTGGGTCCAAAACACCCAAATTTCTTACATTATTCTGTTAATTAGCATAAACATGTTTCTTTAGTAAACAAAGAATTTCTTCTGGTTTTTTTTTTTTTACAATATTTAAAATGAAAATCTTGAGGATTTATTTTGGCAAGTTCTACAAACTTCTTAGAACCTTGCAGGTGGCCAACATCAGATGTGACCTAATAAAAGGAGACATTGTCCATCTATTACTACTAATGTGCTCTAAGAACAATGTATTCTAATTTAGGGTGTCTTACTAGTGTGGCTTAGGGCCAGCAACAATGACACCAACAAGGACTGTATCAGAAATGCAGAATCTTGGACCCCACACAAGCCCTCTGTTTCCATGTATTTGGCTTAAACATCGGAGGACAAGAAGTGATGATTTAGAAAACATGTGTTGGACCCTGAGAAAATCTTAAACCAAAGAACAAACTTTAACTTTATGATACTAGGTGCCACCTACAGAAAGTCTGCCTCATTTTATCAGAAGTCAGCCAGTATCATAGCCTCACACGGTTCATATTTGTCATCATAGTCTTTACATAATTCTAATATGTGGAGGAGTTTGTGACCCTGTGAATCAGGGTAAGTCACTGAACTTTATCCACAGCACACACATTACTTTCTATTGTTTTGACAGCCATTTGTCTTTTCTAAGTTGTGTCTCTGTTCTTTCTCCCATGATCATGTCTGATCCTAAGCAACCTAATGCCTTCTTCCCCCTGACCACAATTCCCCTTCTCAGGGCGTGCGGTCCTTCAGTGAGTGTGGCTGAACTTGTGTTGTCTTCAGGATTCCTCTCTGCCTTGCACACGTATACTTGCAATCACTGACAGTGAGAGACAGGTGTGCTCCGTGCTGGACAGCAACAGCTCCTTTTCACATTTGAATGGCTGAGAACTATGCTAGGCAGGGGATGTGATGAGCATAAAACCAGGATGCCTTGTCAGGTTCTGCCTACATGCATTTCATGCTTTGGACCAGATTTCTATTCTCTTCAACATTCAGTATTGCAATTATGCCCATTTCATATTCGTGTTAGGGTTTATATCATCCTTCTTCCAAGAGACTTAAGGCACTTCACAGAAGGGAGTCTTGCTCCCCGACAGGCAACTATGTAGTTTTCTGTAGCCGCAGGAACTAGCTCAAAACTGCAAGAATGAGTGAAGCTTCCAGAAGAGGCCAGGAGAGTGACAGGATGGAGTCAGGCGCAAGAAAAAATGAATTCATCATTCTTCCAGCAGTCTCAAGGTCACAGACTGGGATCCGATCCAGGATTAAATAGCAATGTATTTTATCACAGCTTGCTGTCTGCAGTATTTTTCCCTCTTGAAAAATCAAAGTGGGTAGTGGTAGATCCACACAAAACTACATATAGGATCGGTTGGAAGGAAATCATGAAATAGGACTCCTTCAACTGCAAAAACACCTTCTGGGCATATCTACCCCTGATATAGATAAGATGGTCTTCACCAGAAACAAAAGACAGTGATGGACTTTAACGCTGGGGAAACTAAGGCACAGCCATGTTAAATTTCATTCTTAATAAAAAATAGTAAAAAGGAAATGCTTTAAAATCTCATTTATATTAATTGTTGGTTTTATCTGTTTATAAAATGAGAACCATGATGGCTGTCCAACTGAGTGCTCTCTCTCTCTCTTCTCTCTTACACACACACACACACTCACACTCACACACACACACACACACAAGTTTCAGTGAAAGTATAACATATGGGGTGATAATACTCCCCCCAAGAGCCATAGAATATTTAGCAAAACCCTCAGTAGCAGACATGAGAAATTCCTTTGAATTGTTGTCTAGAGGAGTCCAGGAGACTCCCAGAACAATATAGGGCATTGCTGCTGCCTATGGTTGCCGTATAGAAGTTTGAAGTAAGTCCCTATTGCTGAAGACATCACAAGCTTTAGTCGCTGGGCTCTGAGGATTTGTGCTGGAGATGACTAGAAAGCCTCCTTCCTGAAGCTGGTTTTTATTCTACCACAAGATGCTGTGCTAAGGGAGGAATGTAATTAATAGTCCTACCCATTTGTGGTGGCTGTGAAGTGCAACAATGGCCAGCATGGCCAGAGATCCCCAATGGGTGTGATAATGACACTTACATTTTGGCAGTAACCAACAGAAATCTAATTGAAGGCCTGCTTAATAAAAGAAAAATCATGTCTGAAATTGAAAACCTAAAAGTACAGGTGGCTAGTGAAGTCATGGATCTTAAAGGGGAATCTGCTTTTTCCACTTCCTTACACCAGTGTTGTTCCTGACTGCATTCTAAACACTTAAAGTGTAGTTAAGCGTAGATCTCACACCTTATCCAAGAAGATTCTTTGGGCAGCAGCAGGAGACTGTTACAGAAAACCACAACTAGTAAAAATACATAGTAACACCTTATGGGAGCATGCTCAGCCCCAACTGATACATCTATAAAAATGCTACTACACCTAAAATTTAGGGAACATTGCAGAAAGAGGGTGGGGGATGGAAAGACTGTAAGAGCTAGAGGACCAGGAAGTCTCACATGAGATTGTGCCTTTCACCTGTGACAGGGAAGCTGCACCCATAAATCTCAACAGCTTGGCTGGCTAAACAAGACCCGAACAATCCCAGCACCAGTTGTGGCATCCCAGTGTGGACAAGCGGGAAATCCCACAGGTCCCTACCCTTAGATGAAGGATTACAAACAGTTAACTGCCAAGAGGGAGGATTAGTCTTTCCTAGGAATGAGGCCCTGACTGATTATCCAATACCAAATGCTTAGCTCTAAAAATGTAAACATTCAGGTAATGCTAAAAGGACCCAGCAGGCTATATTCACATGTTTATTCATTTACATGCATCTGTAACAACAATAGTTAAAGATGAGGCCATGAGCTGGCACAGGGGTAGGCAAGGAGAGGTAGCAGTGGGAATAAAGAGAGATGATGTCCTTGTATTTTAATTAAAAAGTTATAAAAAGAATTTGTAAATGGAGCTCAACACAGAACAGGCCTATCTCATGTCCCAGTAGTAAGTGGCAGATGGTGGTGGCTCTAAGATTACCAGTGGCTGAGTTTTATTTGTTTGTCCATAAGGTTTTTTTGTTTGTTTACTTGCTTGCTTGCTTTTCTTATGTCAAGAAGAAACTGCCTTGAATAAAACAGAATTTACAGTTCAGGACAGCAATCCGAAGTTGAAAGCTCACATAGCGCTGGGGCTCTCTAAACAGGATCCTTATCTGGATGCATCATTCAGGTTCAACAGATAGGTCAGCTGACTCTCCCAGCCTGTCCCAAGCCCTCTAAGTCCTCAAAGCCAAGCATCTCTCTGCCAGCTTGAACCTCTCACAGGCACAACGCTGCCCTTTATGATTTCTCCTGTCTCAGGAGACTTCTCCCTTCCTAAGGGTAGAAACCATGTGTTGAACTAGTTTTGTAATTTTTACAGGGCTCAGCAGAGACTTTTATTTTATTTTTTTATTATATTTTTTAATTAATTTATTTATTTATTAAAGATTTCTGTCTCTTCCCCACCGCCGCCTCCCCTTTCCCTCCCCCTCCCCCAATCAAGTCCCCCTTCCTCGTCAGCCCAAAAAGCAATCAGGGTTCTCTGCCCTGTGGGAAGTCCAAGGACCACCCACCTCCATCCAGGTCTAGTAAGGTGAGCATCCACGAAACTGCCTAGGCTCCCACGAAACCAATAGGTCCAGTAGAATCAAAAACCCGTTGCCATTGTTCTTGAGGTCTCAGTAGTCCTCCTTGTCTGCTATGTTCAGCGAGACCAGTTTTGACCCAGGCTTTTTCAGACCCAGGCCAGCTGGCCTTGGTGAGTTTCTGATAGAACATCCCCATTGTCTCAGTGTATGGGTGCACCCCTCGCGGTCCTGAGTTCCTTGCTTGTGCTCTCTCTCCTTCTGCTCCTGATTTGAGGCTTTTATGAAAGAAAATGCTTACTAGTATCATGGAACATGACAAACAGTGACGGGGGAGAGGCCTATGAATTTGACACCCATAAGAGCCACATGGTCCCACAGACACCCAAAGGTACATATAATCCTGCCATCCAGAGTCCACTTCGCCATCTCATGTACCTAGTCATAATGAAGCAAAAATTGCTATTTGAAGCTCTTCTTTGTGAACCCCAGTGAGACATGGACATCTTCAAAGCATCCCACTGATCTGGAATCGATTCATGTCCCACCCCAGCGCTCTGTCTGGAGAAAACGTGAGTCCCCTCCTCACAAGATGCCTGGGAGCAACTTGTCTCAATTTCTTCATTTTCCAGTCTCTTTTCTACCCGCTGTGGTCTCACTTTACACTCTAATGGCCCTAATTAATTGGTCCTCTTGACACCTTAACTTCTCTGACCTCATTAGCACATCTTCTCCCTTTGACTCCTGTAAAGCTCTCATCTCTGGTGACAGAGTCCTAGCCTCTCTGTTTTCTTCATTCTTCTTTAACTCTTTTGAAGTGACAGGGTCCCTGAGCCTCCGTCATGGGCCTTCTCCTGCATGTTCTTTCTAGACTTTTATCTACAGCCAAGGCTAGACGAATACACCTCAAATATGTGCTCTCAGTTCCGAGTCTGAAGCAAACCTTCCACTGAACTATTTCAGACACACAGCAGCCTATCTCACTACTTACTACAGACTCAACATTTCTAAAACAGAACTTCTGTAAGATACAGCTCCCTCAGATTTCCCCAGCACTCAGAGCTGTGCATGGAAGCTGTCTTCTCTCTAGAGCACTTAGTCACACTGTGAATAAAATGGAAGTTACAAATGGGCTAATCACACTCTAAGTGTAATCTCCCAGAGAACAGGAGTAATATCTACTTGTAATTATTTGTTGAATGAAGAAATTTAGTGTTCAAATTAATGAATTCCTGAGGAAGGAAATGAATAAAATTGGCTAGAAGAGCCAAGCCCATGCAGCACAGCAGTAAGAGCATGTGAGCTCTCCAGTGGGTCATGGCTATCGAATGGAGGCCCAGTAAAAACAGTGTGATACTGGCATCATCTACCGCACATAAACAAATAAATAGGAAAATATGCGAATTCAAAAGGAAACATTTAGGCAGAGGGTTTAGAAATCCATAGGCTGAAGAGACAACTTAGGGCACTGTTCTTCCAGATAACCTGACTTGGTTCACAGCCCCCACACTGAGTGGTTCCCAACTGCCTATAACTCCAGATGTATGAGGCCCAACATCTTCTTCTGGATTCAACAGGTCGCTGCACTCACATGTACATAATTACACACAGAAATACACATATACATGTTGTGGAATATTATTTTAACTATGTAAAGATGTGGTGCATTTGTTTATGCTGCAGAATATGACTTTAACAGTGTAAAGGTGTGTTGCATTTGTTCATGCTGCATTTGTTTAATGATGTGAGGATGTGTTTAGCTATGTAAAGATGTACTGCATCTGTTTAATTATGTAAAGATGTGTTTTATCTGTTTCACCTTGCCTGCCTAAGGCACCTGATTGGTCTAATGAAAAGATGAACAGCCAATAGCTAGGCAGGGGAGGGATAGGTGGGGCTGGCAGGCAGAGAGAATAAATAAGAGAAGAATGAGAGAAGAGAAGGAGTAGAGAACAAGAGAGAAAGAAAGGGAAATGCCTGGGGTCTGTCAGGCAGCCACCAGCCAGCAAAGACAGAGAAGGACATACAGAAAGAAAGGTAAAAAGGCTGGAGGCAAAAGGTAGATAAAGAGAAGCAGGTTACTTTAAGTTAAAAGCACTAGCCAGAAATGAGACTAAGCTAGGCTGAGCATTCAAAACTAATAGTAATTCTCTGTGTCATGATTTGGGAGCTGGTCAGTGCCCCCACAAAGAAAGCCTGGTACATATAAACATAATTGTAAAAAAATAAATTTCTAAATAAAGGTTCAGAAATTCATGTGCACATTGATTCTGGTGCCTGTGGGTTCCAGATTTCCTCACTAGTGAGTAATTTATATCTGCCTGTTTCTTGTGCTCAGGCAGATATGTGATCCTGCAGAATGTTAATAAAAATAACCCCTGCTTCCCTTGTTTAGCCATTAAGGGTTCAATGCAAAAACCTTCTTTCTTGGTGATATAGACATAGTTTGGTAATGGTTATTTTTAAGAAGAGAAAAGAAGGAGAGAGAAATTTTTAAAAATATGGACATGAAAATGACATATTTTGAAATTATCCAAGCAACTGAATGCTCTAGAACCTTTTGTTTCGAAACATTTTTTCAGCATGCCTTCAGGTATGTAGTTTAGAGAGTGTGAGACACGATGAAGAAATTGAAAATTTGTACTTGCGTCATGAGCACTCAGTAAAGTGCACTGAGCATTTTCCCAAATCCCCTTGCCCAGTGCCCTCCATTAGCACAAGTGACATTCTGCCATGTTGTTTTTCTAGTGACCCGCAGATTCCCACCCTGCGGTCTCCACAGCACCTGCGCTCCACTGTCCAAGGGCTAGCACCCGTGGGCAGCGTGCTTCTGAGAGCCCAAACTGAAATCTGTGTTATCAACAGCTATGCTTAATGAGGCAGCTCCTGCCACTGCCCACCCCTCACTTGGGAGGCCACTTCAGTGACCAGTGGCGACCTCTAACTCGGGTTTGCCATTCTGAGACACCGGAAACGGTTTCTGTGAAGGGCTGACAGAAGACAGCCCTCTGTGAAAATATATGACTGCTAAATGAGTTCACTTTTTAACCTCCCTGTTACATAATCATAACTGTCTTATTAATAACAGTGTAGCAATGACAATAGCGTGTCAATATATGAAGATCAGAATAAGAATAACTTACTGCCGTTAGCAGTGAGACTATTGTTAGATCAGTAGGAGTAAAAATGACCACATTGAGTTCATACTATGCTGGGTTCAGTTTTGAGATTTTCATTTCTGCATTGCTTTATTTATGTATTTATATGCTAATTCAAGGAAGTAACTGTGATTATGATTACTTTTGTCCAGTAGTTCATCTGGAGTAAATTATTAATTTACATTTTTAAAGCAGATGTGCGTGCATCTCCACCCACACACTGATTTCAGTATTCCAGAGCATTGCAAAGCTGCGCTGAGCGTTTGTGTTTGTCCACCCCGATTCAATTCGATGGCGGCTCACTGTGTGACTATTTAACCTCTGTGACTCTTGAGTGTCTCATTTGTGAAGGGGATAATTACGATGCCTTCCTCAGAGGATTGTGAGGATTAAATAGCACAATGACTATCTATTGTCTGTAACAGAACTCACTAATGTACATTGTTGTTTGTTTCTACCACGGCCATTATTTTAAAAGAATTGGAAAAATGCAGTAAAGCAGAAGAAAAGTTCACATTTAATTCCTTTTATGTAACTGCTATTAACACTAATAATGGATCCTGTGCTGTTCTAGTTTTCATTCTGTTGCTATGACAAAGACCATGACCAAAAGGAACTTTGGGAGTTGTAGGGGTGGGATGGGGTGGTAGGGGTGTTTGGGTGCGGGGTAGTCAGGGAGTAGGATGTGGGGACTGAGACCCTACTGGGGCACGGAGGGAATGAAGAAAAGACAGGCAGATGGACCCAGGGACAGAAAGCTGGGATTCCATGGTCTGGGCTCTCAGATAGAGAAACCACAGCATTCCTGAAATATAGCATGGATTCACATGAGAGCAGTCTTCAGTCTGAAAACACCCTGGGGAGAAAACTGCGGTGAGCATTTTCTGCACATACTATCAGTCCTCACATTTAGAACCCCCAAGGAAGGTTTTGTTATTTCCCTCATGGTCTTACCTGGGGAAATCTTTGCTATTCCCATGGAGTTGGCATCCTTGATATTGGCTGTGCCTACGTCAACAACGTACACCCACTCAGGATCTCATACACTTAGGGCTTCCTTTGTTCCTCACCAATAATGAGAGCCAGATCACACCTGAGACTTTGAGAACCTGGTTCTCGATGCTTGAGGATAGGCACCTCACCATCCAAAGCTGTCCCAAAAAAGCTGTCTCTTATTGGAGAGATAGCTGGCAGTTACTCAATCCTCAGGGCTGGGACCTCTGTAGTCTGAGCATGGTGCTAGAGACCTGGAAAGTGCCTGGAGAGCTGCTGGTCCCTAACCCAAGGTGAAAGCTTGCCATCTCAGGCTTTCACCTCTGCTATCAGTGAAGGCATCAGCCGTGGAAGCAACAGCGAGGTAAATCACTGGTGTGATAGGAAGCCAAGACAGCAAGAGATGATTTTCCATCTAGCTACCTGGATAAGGAGCTAAAAGTGCCACCCATAGTCAGGGTGGACCAGTGCACATCCATCAAGGCAGTTCCTTCAGGGACAGTCCCTACTCAAGGGATTTTAATTTGTGACAAGTTGGCAAAACAACCAGTCTGATAAAAGAAAAGGGTTTATTTGGCTTAGACTTCAAGGGAAGTCAGAACAGGCACCTGGAGGCAGGAACTGAAGAAGAGATCAGGGCCTGCTCAGTTTGTTTCCTTATACTACCCAGGAGAGCCTGGCCTGGGGTGATAACACCTGATGCCTAAATTTATTCAACTTCAGAAATTTTAAATTTTTTATTTATTAAGTTTTCATAATAAATTTTCTATACCCAAATATTTTTGCATATAATTTTAATGGTTGAGTATTGGTCAGCCATATATGCTGTAACTTTTTTTTGAACTGTTGCTGTAATAAGTACTTATGATCTGAAACAAACAGAATATATATATTTCAGAACAGATTTGATAATTTATTGATATTAATCCATAGAAAAAATTGATGAAATACAGACTATCTTAACAGTACTTTTAGGGTGAATTGCCATATTGACTTATATAAGGACATCAGTTTTGTTTGTAGCAATTGTATAAACAGGACTTTTAGCTTCCTCTTAGCTTTACTAAGCAGGTAGCAAGTGTGTGTGTACTTTTCTCTGATCCAAATTCATGGCTTCTGAAAAAATATGCAGTAAGTATATTTCAACTCTGAGTTTCTTCTTCTCTAAAATTAGCTAGTAGATACAGACCTCAGGGATGCAATCAGTTTGTGATGTTTATTGTGTTTCTGTGTGTGTTGGAGTTCAGTGTCTGAAGCACAGTTCAAATGAGAGAGGACCTTTGTGAAGCCAGGATGTGAAAAGGGCTGAAAGCAAGAATAATGAAGACCATTCCTCTATCCAGGATGTAATTGTCCAAAATGTCACAGGACTGACCATACTGGCAGATTCTCACCAAGGGAATTATGTTGGTGACAGATATTATTTACATGTCTGCTTATTTTCATTTTTGTTCATACCACTAAACCATATGGTCAATGAAGGCACAGGTTTTGGTTTGTTAATTATTAGTTAACAAAGACCTGATAGAGTTGGTGGTCAACAAAAATACATATTGAACAAGAGCAACAAAATAAATTGAATGAAGCTTCCCTGGGTCTGGTAAGAGATTTTTTATTTAGTAGCCAATATGTGCCTCTTCATAGCTCCTGTGGTCAAACCCCTACTGCAACAGTGTTTACCAATATTAAGTACATTCGATCTGGTTAAGATTCAATTCCCACCCTGGAATCCATACTCTGCAAGTCATGTTGAATGTCTTATCTAAAGTTCAATGTGGATCCACTCAAAAGTTCAATCCAGCGGATGGTGTCAGCCTCAAGATTTTAAGGATATTCCAAACCTGCCCCTTGGACTGTTTAGAGTGGTTCCTTCATGCCATGGCTAAGAGTCCATTGCATAACACAGCTTATCAGTATAGTGGAGAACATAAAGCCATTCTTCAGGCAACACCTTCTGGTGGCTAAAATCCCCGGCGTCAGAACCAGGCTGTCTCCATTTATCCTACTTAATTTGTCATATTAGATAAGTCACTGCATCACACTGTACAAATATTGTCGACCTTACAGGATCAACTGCGGATTATGTTAATTAAAGCACCTAAACAAATCCCATCTCCACCTTCCAGGAGCAGTAGGGAAGCAGCTCCCTGAGAGGGCCGAGAGCACTGGGCACCAGAGGTTGCTTGTTTTATGCATTCTCTAAAGTCTCCATGGGCCATTATTCTTCCCCTGTCTGATGAATCAAGGTCCTGAAGGTTTGATGGTTTTGGTAATACCCTGAGTCCCATGTCTTGAATGTGATAGTGGCTGTTCAAATGCAGCTCTGTCTGAACTATCTCCTTGCGGAGGTAGTTCTCTTAAGAGAATTGAAAGTGTTAGTATCACTGTGGAAATCGTGAGGTTCTATTAGCTGATATTTAGCCGTTTCTTAGTCACGCTCACAACCTCAGCACATTTTTTTTTAAAAAGTAAACCTCAAGTGCACGTGAGGATCTCAGCATCTGTCTAGAGACTGGGTGGCCTGCAGTTCCTCAGGACTGTTACTGGCCTTAAATTATATTGGTACTGAGCGCCTATTCACCCATCTCTATATTCTCTGTTAGGGTTTAAGCAAAAAGACCAATCCTTTAAATAAATAAATACAAACTTTAAGGTTTTCACTAGCACATGTTATCTAAGTGGAATAGTGGGTTCATAATGATATTTTCATAAATGTGTTTGATGTATTTTGGTCATATTACCCTCTCTTGTTTCTCTTCCTCTCCAGCTGACCTCCTTTCCCTTCTTAGCTAGTACCCTTTGTACTTTCATTTCTTAATTTTATTTCAGATTATTGTTTTTCCATTTTGGTGAATGAGCTTAATTAAGTTTCCTGACAGAAGGCACGTGAGTGATGTGTTATTCGCAGGAGCACGGGCACCTTAACCCACATCTCTTCTGCTTTCACCTGGAGAGGTGCTTCAGGTTTTCCATGAGAGTAATGTTAGCTCACAGAATACACTCTCAGCCACCTCAGGACTCAGTACAGGCATTTGCCAGGTTTTCAGTACCAGATGTGAATTCCTTCCAGTGAGTAGTCTTCTCACCACAGTGGCAGACTTGAACTTTGAACCCTTTCCAGGCACTCCTAGCAGATAAAACAAGAGAAACTGGAAAGAAATCCATTTCCAGATGGCAGCACAGCTCCTGTGTTTGTAGGCATGATTTGCTGTGCCACGTTGGGCACTTTTTGACGTCCCTGAAGCTTACTTTATTTTCCATGGCATAGGCTAGCAAATACTCCATTGCCACTCGCTAGGTGAATGGGTTGTGACATTCAGTGAACGAACTGTTCAGAGCGGGAATAGCATAGTAGCCGTGAGTTGGCAGGTTTGGTGGTTTATACATGATACATATCCAGGAAGCACATCAGACTCTTCTCTGAGACAGCCTAGGCTTGCGCAGGCTCCAGCTTGATGTTTGAAGGTCCCTTTGTCTCTCTTCTACAGGTTAATTATGTATGGCTTTGTGAAGGCCATGGTGCATGCTGGCCAGCTGAAGAGCGGGGACTTCCATTTCACTGACTGCTTGTTTTTTGGGTCACTGATGTCTGCTACAGATCCAGGTAACTGTTCAAATAATGCATTTCTTTCTTTGAAGAATCAAGCATTGGAATGGACGGTTTCTCCACAGGTGGTCATCTAGTCTCCCTGGCAGTAATTCTTCATTCCTCATCGCAGGCTTTGGCACATCTGCAAGTGACTTAAACAGAAAGTCAAGAAAGACAAAGAAAAGAAATAGGTGCTATCAGATAGCCCCCGAGAAATTAGACAGAAAGCAATCTCCATAGTGGAAGGGACTTTTTAAAGTTGTTATTGCTTCTCTTGATATTAGAGCCATTCAGAACTGTTGTCCTTAAGTTTGCCTCTATTTGAAATATCTTCTTTCAAAAGTTATCTGTTGAATTAAATGATTTAAAGTTTCTTTTAAAATTGTTTGCTCTGGAACTTTCTAAACATGTCAAGGGTAAGGAGCAGAGTAAATATGATTGCCAACCACCCTTTAGGAGTCAAATATGAGCACAGGTTCTCCATCCACTCCTGTTTATTATGATGGTATCGCATTAAAGTCAAGTATCTTATTTTGGTATGTAAATACCCTGAAAGCAACCCTTGGTGCCATTATAAAGCTACAGCTATTTGTGATCATAATTTAATAATATGAAACCTCCAGTCACTGTTTAAATATCCTCAGTTCACTTTTCCTATTGCCGTTATTGGTTTGGTAGTAGTTTATATGAAACATAGCTGAAGATGGCATGCAATTAGTTATGGTGTCCCCAAGTGCCCAGTGTTTCTTATGGTTAAAGCTAGAGGCTTAATTAATCAGAATCGGGCTCAAACTTTTCCTGTCATGATTACTGTAAAAATGATGCTGGGGAAACCACATCAGAAGGTAAGTGGTGACTGGTGATTCTGCTGTCAGCTTAATCCAGCCATGAGTTGCCATTCCAGCAAAGAATGCCAGGATGCACCAGAGGAATGGCATGGGTCTCTTATATGTTATAATGAAAGAGGAAGCTCACTGAGGGTGTGCAGGCTTGTTTTTGTGCCAGCTCGACACAAGCTGGAGTCATCAGAGAGGAGGTTCCTCAATTGAAAAAAATGCTTCTGTAAGATTGAGCAATAGGCAGGGAAATCTACAGGACATTTTCTCAATTAGTGATTGATGGAGGAGAGCCCAGCCCATTGTTGGTGGGGCCACCCCTAGGCTATTGGTCCTGGGTTCTTTAAGAAAGCAGGCTGAGCAAGCCACACGAGGAACAAGCAAGTAAGCAGCACCCCTCCATGCCCTCTGCATCAGCTCCTGCCTCCGGATTCCTGCCCTGCTTGAGCTCCTGTCCTGATTTCCTTCAGTGATAAACAGCAATGTGGAAGTGTAAACCAAATAACCCCTGTCCTTCTTGAGTTGTTTTGGTCAGGGTGTTTCACCACAGCAATAGTAACCCTACCTAAGACAGTGGAGAACAACATGATGTCTCAGGGTGTGAGAAAAGAAGGACAGTGATGGGTCTTGAATTTCCATTTGTGATATTTAGAGTGTCAGGATTTTGTTCCGGATTAGATGTGTCAGGAAGTAAAAGGAATTTCACAATTAGCCTTTTAGTTCAGTCTTCTTTTAAGAGACAGACCAGAGATGTGTCAGGAAGTAAATGAATTTCACAATTAGCCTTTCAGTTCAGTCTTCTTTTAAGAGACAGACCAGACTAAGCCTATATCTGTAATTGGTAAAGAAGCCCCATTTCCCTCTCCGTGTTTGGGATAGACAATGTTCTGTCAGTTTGGGCTTGGATAATGCTCATTATTTATGTTTAGAGATGATTATGTAATTCTTGTGTTCATTCTGCTCCACACTGCTCACTGCTCACAGAGTCATATGCCTGAGGTTATTCTGTGGGACTGTTTATGTCCAACAGGGGAACACTAGACCTAGTGGATAGTGAAAGGTTTCTGTACCCTGATATTGCAGTAATCTAAATAAAACTGAATTTAATAAAAAGAAAAACCAGGTTTAATCTGAGCAAAGCAATTCCTGCATGATTTGGGGGAGGGGGAAAGTGTGTGGAGAGAGAAGAAACCATGTGGCAGGTCTGGGGGCCAGGTCTTAAATACCTCTAGGCATGGTCCTGAGCATCTCAAGGGGAGGGGGGAGGCACTCATTGACAGACTTTCTCCAAGGGGCGTGTTGATGGAGTAGCGGGCTATGCCACTCTGTTGTGTTAAAAGTGGAGCGGGCTACATTTGTCTACCCCGGCTCCTGCCCGGATAGCTTATGCCCCAAAATAATTACACGGAAACTATATTTTTTAAATACTTCCTGGCCCATTAGCTCTAGCCTCTTATTGGCTAGCTCTTACATATTGATCTAACCCATTTTTAATAATCTGTGTAGCCCACGAGGTGGCTTACCAGAGAAGATCTTAACCTGCGTCTGTCTGGAATGGGAGAATCATGGCGACTCCTTCAATCTGCTTCTTTCTCCCAGCATTCTGTTCTGTCTACTCTGCCTATCTAAATTCTACCCTATCAGAGGGCCAAGCAGTTTTCTTTATTAGTTAACCTATGAGAGCAACAGATAAGATACAAGACCCAACTCCATCAGGGGCAGGGTCTGGGGTGGGTGGAGTGGGACCAGGTAGAGCTTCCACCTAAACAGATGGTAGCAGTCAACACCCCCTGACCAGCAAAGTTGGCATCAAATGAGGTACACCTGTGCTCTCTCAGGATCAGTCTCAGAATTTAACCGTGAACACAGCTACTCCCTAGGCACAGATAGCTGATAAACTCTACAGACTGCAGAGTCCTGTCTACCCATTGACTGCCCCAGTTCCCATCCCATGATGGTCACTCCTAATTCTAATATCGTCTCCTCAAAGGAGTTTCACTGTTCAGTTACTTGAACTCTCCATGGTTTAATATAAACAAACAACAAGAAATGTTGACTGAGTTTTCTGTTCTGCGCAGTTCCCGTAGTTGTTAAGTCCCAAAGAAATCACACAGAAGTCTACATCAACTATAAACTGATTGGCTTAGTATCTCAGGCTTCTTATTACTCTTATAACTTATATTAGCCCATAATTCTTGTCTGTGTTAGCCACGTGGCTTGGTACCTTTTTTGGTGAAGCAGTCACATCTTGTGTCTTCTGTGTCTGGGTCAGGACTGCAGACTAAAACTTTCCTCTTCCCAGAATTCTCCTGTTCTCATTGCCCCTCCTCTACGTTCTGCTTGGTTGCCTTGCCTATACTTCCTGCCTGGCTACTGGCCAATCAGCATTTTATTAAAAATAATACAAGTGACAGGATAAAAGACCATTGTCCCACAGCAAAAAAAAAAAAAAAAAACAAGATTATTTTTTCCTCTAATTTACTAATTTTCAAAATAATGTGTTGTTTCCATGGCATCCTCCACATGTTACCACCATGACAAGTCTTTAACACATGTCTTTCTGAAGATGTGGATATTAACACAGCTGTTTTGGTTCAGTCTATACTGACTACTCTTTTTCTACAATTAAAGCATTCCATTTTTATGGGGTGGGAAAGGTCTTCATGTTTCTGTTGTATATTTTTAACATGACTCTCACGGTCTTTGATAAACTTTTTGCATTTAGGTAGGTCTAAAGTTCCAGACTTATCATCTATGACTTCTGTCCCTCAATTTAAAAATAGTCATCTCTCCCAAAAGCCTTGGGTCTTTTAAGAGGAAAATTTAAGGACCACTTTTGCTACTGTTTTCATTGCTATTGGCTAGGTCATTCTTTTTAGACCTTTGTGTTTAGACAAAGTTATACAAGAAATTCCTTTTAAAATTTTCAGCTCAGTTTTAGGATTATAGAGATTTTTATTGGGATGCCATGAATTTTAATTTGCATTTGCATTTTCTTCTGCTTCTTTTTCTTCCTCCTACTACATTAATATAATTTTTACTTGCTTAAAAATATACTCTCAAAAATCATCTCACATACATTATTGCTAAAAATATAGCAACTGAAAAATGGCTTAAGATTTCATGTGGTTATTTTTAGCCTTTGAGTATATCCCACTTGGGATGTAGTTAAAAGTTGTTCTGTTTTTAAATCACTTGAAATTACTCCAATGTGTGGCTAAGCCCAAGCCAATCACAATAATGTTCTTCTGCTTTTTTGTTTTGTTTTAAGATTAGATTAAATATCCCAAGGATTCAGAAATGAAAAACCATTATGGGGGCAGGGAGCCTAGTTGTTAGCCCTGTCTCCTCTGGCCTGACTTTTTGGACATGTTGGTGGTTGTTAAATTACATTTCCATCTTTAACATAAACATGTTTGTGTTTCCATACCTGCAAACATAAACACCCTCTGGTCTACACTGTGCTACACTGACTCTTTGTCTTGCTTTATTTAATTACAAGAGTTTTAGACATTGACAACATCTAAAGAGCTCTCTTATTTGCTTTTATAGCTACAGAACAGGCCACTATTTAGCCATTCTCCCATCAATGGGCATGTAAGAATGTTTTCTTGTTCTTTTAAATTAGCAATTGTGCTGCAATGAACAGTTTTTAAATTAACACAGCTTTTCATGTGTTTCCCGTGTGTCTTTGGGGATGATTTCTAGAAATAGATATTCCTAGATACTGAAATTCTCCCCTAAACTGTGGACCAGTTTGCATCCATGCTAGTGTTCTACAGAGGTTTATTTTCCTCACAGACATGCTGAGGCAAATTTAGGATCCCCCATAGGCTAAGGGATTTACATCTCCCTGTGGTCTGCCCAAGCCTTTCTCTTATTATGAGTGAGACAGAACATTTATTTACATGCTGAGTAGACATAGAGATATTTTTTTCAGACCCTACTTTGGAGCCCACAGGATAGATGAGGGGATCAGAGATCCATGTGGTGTAAAGAGATAGACTGCTCCACCCCAAGGGTGAGGGACATCTTGGCTATTCCATCACTGCTGAGAGATAAGATTTCCATTGCTGCTTCCAGAGTGATTCCATACAGCATCTCATGCCCCAGGGAATTGCAGAGGTGGCTTGGCAACAGCCCGACGCACAAGCTGAAGACGAAGGGTTTCCTCCCTAGTGATTTTCCAGCCAATTAAGGCCATACTCTTCAGCTAAATATGAGCATTCAGCCGTTCAGTGCCGGGTCAAATTTCGGGTCACCTTTACCTGAACATGTGTGTTGCAAAGTATCATTTGTTCCCTGTCTCAACAGTGAGCTTATCACGACAATCTGAGTTTGTTGAATTCTGACTGACTGGGTTGTCTCCAAGTACTTTTGAGGTGTGTCTTAGCTTTGTTCTTTCTGTTACTGGTGATGTTCCCAAGGTTCTATTTAAACAACACAGAAAACAAACCAAAATGGTGGGAGGAGGAGGATCCAGCCTAAGAAATGATTGTTTACCTGCCTCGTGTCAAACAGCTAAACAGAAGAGGCCTTTAAAGTCTCACAGCGGCTTACGGCCAGGAGGGGCATGCAGAGAACCGAGTCTACCTTCTGGGTCTGGCGTGGGCCAGCTATGCAATTTGGGCGGCTCTTTATTGCCTTAGATAGCACGGATTCTTGCAGGTGGTAAATCTTCATTCTCTTTCCTTTCTCCTCCTAACTCTTTAGATGAAGACACTACCTCTTAGTCTGTCCGTAAACTGGAAAGTACCAACCACAGCCCTCATGCCCTTCCAGCTCTAGTGGCCCGTGATTCTTATTTCTGTGAGATTTCTTTGAAAATGAACTTTAGTTTTAAAGAAAGTGCAAAATCAACCCAAAGCCAGTCAGCTGGATAGTTTGGGGTTCTAACCCCACTCAGCAAATGCAGCCGTGATTTCACACGGCAGAAGCCTGCGGCATATAAGCAGGAGCCCTAGCTCCCCATTCTTTACTGAGAGCTAATTGTTATATTAAACACATTGAACCCACTCTCTGCTAAATTGGTGTAATTTAAGATCTTCAATAACCTTAAAACACTTAGTTAATCTTACCCCACAATTATTCATTTATTGCCTAAATTCTCATGACTCACTAACTTATGAAAGAGAACCTGTGCTCTCCAGGCCTGACGGTTCTTGGCCTTTAATTCTTTAAATGAATCCTTTCCAGGTTAGCTGCACCCTGAGCCAGGGTTATTACCTACTCCTAGGTATCTGCTGGAGAAGCACATTTAGACTCAAACGCTTCCTGCCTGTTTCAGATTCTCTCCAGATAGCTTTGGTTTACACAAGCTAGTAAAACTCCCAGTTTAGCTAGGAGGATTTAACCGTAATTTTTTCTCACTGATGAGGCCCTTGCTGCAGCGATGATCAATAGCTTGGCCATGAGTGGATATCCTGGGACAGACCACCGGCTATGCAGGCTAGGCAGCAGGGTACAGGAACATCCGCTCAATCCATGAGGCAGCTTTGCTTCATACACATCCAGAATAAGGAGACCAAAAACATGGGGCAGAGACAAAGGCATTGACACACAGGAGCCAAAGGCTCTAACACAGGGAATGAAGATCTGACTTAATAATCCCACTGTCAGATGGTCAGGCCCATAATGGAACCCTCAGCTTCCCTCCTGCCTCCTGGCTGTTCCTTCACTCCATCAGGGCCATTTGGTAAATTGAGACTACCAAAGGTGATGATTTGGACTGAGACCTAAATGCCCGCTCAACTATGGTAGGTAAGACAAGAGAGGGCTCTTTAAGGCCCCTGAAGACACATAGAACTCCAGCAGAGCCACCTGCGTTGGACATGGCTGGTCCTGTCTTTGTCTGGCTTGTGCTGTCTCTCTTCTGACTCTGCCTTCCTTAAGGTCTCTGCTCAAGTGCCAACTTCGAAGTAACGCTGGCTTAGCCCCACCTATTAAAAACCACACCTGCCTCTCGCCCTAGTCACCTCGAAAGCCTGGACCCTTGCTCCATTTATCTCAACAGTATTTACCAACACCGAATAGTTATTTTTATTGCTCTATCTAACTATTGATGATCTGTTCCCTAGGCGGGAAGGCTTTTCACCTATCTTGAAAAGCTAGTGCGTCTACTGTCTGGAACAGTGGGTTTTCAATAAATGAATTAATGAGTATTTTTTTTTTGGAAGGAACTGTTAGAGCAGAGTCTGGAGCCTTGAGAAGAATCTCTTTAAAGTTCGAAATGGGAAGCAGTTGAACATGCAGGTCACCGCTAGTAATCAGATGTTTCATGGCCCTGGAAAGGACAGGGACATGAGGTTCAGGTCAAACTCGGTCTATAGACATGCTTGCTTCTGTTCTCTGAAAAGATATAGCTGACTAAAATGAAGACATGTGCCTTTCTTTTGTAGTCAAGTAGACAGAATTTCTTTCCCCCTGACACGTAGTCAGGTCGGCACTTTCCTGAGGAGAAGAGCAAGTCATGGTTCGTGGACTTGTGGAAATGTAACAATGATGTAGGCATTTTAAATCGGAAGTTACTCAAAGTAATGGTGTCTTTTAGAAAAAAAGGAAGGGTTCCACACTTTAGACCATGGATTAAGCAATCAACCAGAGAATTCTAGAAACTCATCCTGGCATTTGACAAGAGCGATACATCCTGCAAGGTCCATAGAGAGCTGCCCATTCAAGCATATGTGATCTGCGCCTCTTTGTGCTCCATCCACTTCTCTCTTTCTCCTTTGGACTAAAATATCTTCATTTCATATGCTGCAGCTGCACTGGGACTCAAATACAGCTGCAGCACTTTGAGCTCCAGAAGTGTTAGTTCATATCGCAAAACTGGAGGGTGACTCTGACTTCATACACTTGGCTGTTTCTCCCAGGAGGATCACTCCAGGCTATTGTGAATTTGGGTCAAATTAACAAAAGTGGGGGTCTGTTTCAAAGATTTAATATTAAAAAGTATCTCATTCATAATATTTTGCTGTTTCTGCGGTGCTGGAGATTGAACCCAGGGCCTTAAGCATCATAGGCAGGAGCTGTGCCCCTGATACATGAAATTAATTTCACCTGTTTATCTTTACTTTTTTAAATATGACCACTAAAAATTTAAAATTATGTGTATGGCTTACAATACATTATTGGATAGTGCTTCAATAAGCGATGTCAAAGGGGAAGACTATAAGCCAAATACACAATCCTTAATTTTAAAAAAGCCACCACAATAATTTAAAGTTAAACAAAGAATCAGGCAGGCTTCCAGGGTGTGATGGTTTGAATAAGAATGGCCCCATAGGCTCATAGATTTGAAAGTTTGGTCCTTAGGGAGTGGTGCTAACAAGGATTAGGAGGTGTGGCTTTGTTAGAGGAAATATGTCACTGGGGGTGGGATTTGGAATTTCAAATGCTCAAACCAGACTCAGTGTCTCTCTCTGCCTGCTGCCCGTGGATCTGTATGTATACTTCTCAAGCTCCTTTTCCAGCTCTGTGTCTGCCTGTGGCTCCATGCTTTCCACTGTGACAATTATGGGCTGGACCTCTGAATGAAGAAAGCCCTCATTAAATGATTGTTTTTATAAGATTGCTGTGGTCATAGCATCTCTTCACAGCCATAAGAACAATGACTAAGACACAAGGCACCAGATGGATTGTGGCCTTTGTTGAAATACGGGTGATTTATACTTTTTGAAATTGAACTAATATGCCTGATATTTTCTTTCTAAAAATCCCTTTCCAGGCTCTTTTTTTCTACTGTAATGCATAATGGCCTATAAATTAATTTACACCCATGCTTCAGAAGCAAAGGAAAGAGAAAAGGGAGTAAATATCTGGGTGATTTAAATACCACAGATGTGCCCTCTAGCCCATAAATACTGCAGTCTCTGATTGGTGAAAGGCAGCTTCAGCAATCTCAAGCCCGAGGCTTTCAACTGTCCCTCTCCTTAGAGGCACATAAATAAAATGCCTAACAGTCCTAGACACTGCCCCTCTACCTTCTACTCCCTGCATGCGTGTGTATGTGTGTGTGTGTATGTGTACGTACGTGCATTTTTATGCATTTTGTTGCAAACCCAGCAAGTCTGACAATCGACATTATGCTCATCCCATTTCAAAGTGTATTGAGACATTTGATGTTCCTAAATTAGATAACTGCTCAATATCAGAAATAAATGTTTATGTAAAAGAAGTCGATAGAGACTACCCATGGAGTTGGTTGGGAAAATATAGCCCATAACTCTTTTCATGAAGTTTAGCTTTTAAAACTAGCTGATGTAGATGATTGGTTTAGTTCTCCAATTAAACAAGGCAAAATATAGTGCTCGGTATAATTCATTGATTTGTCATTGCCATCACTAAATGACCTTTAGTAACTGTACGTAACAGAGCGCCTACAGATGCCGCAGAATACAGAGGGCTTGCTGCTACTGAGCACGTAATAGAACCGCGGTGAATAAACAGAATATGACAGACTAATGTTTAACTCTGCAGTCTATCAGAGCGACATGAGCCTTAGTTTCCCCACTTCTGAGATGGGGCTACGATTTATTAAACAGCTTGCCTTTGAGAGCGTGTGAGATGACGCATGCTTTGATTGTCGTTATCTTACAACGACACTGAGACGGAAATAGCATGTTGCCGTAGGTGTCATACAGCAAGGTGTGCACACTTGAACTTGTGTTTCTGGCAACGGTACTAAACTCTTCATCCTTGGGGGACTCTCTCTTGGATGACTGCTTTCCCCCGAGGGTTGCATGGTCAAAGTCTGAAGTGTGAGGGGTAAAATGTAGTGGTGTTTCTTTAAGAAACAAACAACACTTTCACTTCCATTTCCTCTAGCAGAAGATTAGGATTCTTAAAAGTGTTGCCATTACGTTGAGATATTGTAATTAAATTTAGACCGTGTCATTTTATCCCTAAGTATCTAACATCATGTACATGCCTGAACAAGAGTCATTCTCTCGCAGAAACTTTCAAAACCCTGCATATCCTGCGAAGTTTCAGAAGCAACTGCTACTACTAACTAATGTGCTCGCTTTCAGATTCCCAGATTGTTCATTTTGCCTGTAATCAGAATCCAAGCAGGATCCACAGGTGACATGTAAGTGTCACACCTATGCCTTCTCTCTTAGTCCAGAGCCATGCCCCCCCCCGACACCATATCTTTTATGCTGTTACTGAGGAAATTCTGGACTAGACAGTGTGCTTCCTGCTGCAGTTTCTCTCATGTTCTATTAATCTGAGTGGCAGGTAGCTGCCCCATCAGGCTTGCCTGCCACAGCGCTCCGTGGTCTGGTCCTATTAGTTCCATTAGGAATGGCAAGATGGCATATATATTTTTTCTAGTTCTACCCTTTCTTCCAAATCTTTGGCTATAATGATTCCTGTAACAAAACTATCCTATGTACTTATTATAAGTTATTCCTTATACCATCAAAAAGGATTATACAGGCATCCTCTGGACTGTTGTTCAAATGAACAATCCACAAACAAACTTCCATTATAGACATGTATAAATTTAACTGCAATGCCAGCATTGCACTAATTTTAGCATTTGCTAGCAGCAGTTTTGCAGTAGGTGAAGTGATGATGGCCCCGCAAAGCCCTCATTCCCAGAGCCTATGTGCATTACATTAACTTTCTTGGCACAAGAGACTTTGCATATGTGATTAAGTTAAGAACCCCGAGTTGAGGAAATTACCCTATCTAATCATGTAGGACCCTACAAATTGAAGACCCTTTCCTGGCTTTGATTAGAGGAAGATGTGACTTTGAAAAGAAGCCATAGAGAGACACAGAGCCAGTGTTGAAGGTGGAGGAAGGTAGCTGTGATTCAAGGAATAGAGGTGGCTATAATGTCAAGTGGAACGCCCAAGGAAACCGATCATCCTCTGAAGCCTTATGTTAGTTACTTTTCTATGATTCTGAGAAAACCCCTAGCGAAAACAACTGAAGAAAGAATAGGCTTCTTTTGTCTTCTATTCTATGGTGGCAGAGAAGTCGTGGCAGCAGGGGTGTGAGGAAGCTGGCTACATTACATCATCAGTCCTCTCCCACCTGGGGACTGGACGTGGTGGAACTTCTCTATAAAACCTGAAGGCCTGCTTAGGTAATCCATTTCCACCAGAGAGGTTCCATCTCCTACAGATTCTACCACCTTCCATAATAGCACCATCAGCTGGAAACCAAGGGTTTCAGCACTGATGCTGTGATGGATGTTTCACATTCAAACCTCTAGCAAGGATTGTAGCCCTACCTTAACTTCATCCTACTGTGATTCATGTTGAGATCCTACCTACAGGACTACCAGTTGCTAAATTTGTGTTGCTTTGGGATCCTAAAGTTTCAGTTGGCTGTGGCAACAATTTAATACTAATATAATTATTAAATATTAGTAATACGTAATTAGGGTAAAATTCCCCAAGCTCCATCATAAAACTTACTGTCGTTGCTTTCTTTGATCAAGAATCCAGATTATATGTGATCATTGCTTTTAGAAATAATTTAAAATAATAAAGTAGTAAGATGCGTTTCTAAAAAGAGCCTTGAAGGATCATGTAATCTAACAGTTTTACTCACAAAGAAGAGATGAGTAATTTGTCTCTACAACAATCATTTGCAAAGCTAGCATTACTTACTGGAAGAGCAGCCATGCCTATAATCCATCACTTGGGAGGCAAGAGGTAGGATGATCCAAGATCCTTGAGCAACCTGGGCTACTTAGCAAGTTCCGATGTATCCTGGGCTACCTAATGAGGTCCTGTATTTAAAAAAAAAAAGTTCAAGAGAATTTGGATTACGATGAAAACACCTTTGAGTATATCTTTGAGGGTAGAGGGTGTTTCTAGATGGGCTGGAAAACCTCCCTGAATGTGTGACACCTCTCCATGGGCTGAATCCTGGACCAAATAGAGGAAGCCAGCCAAGCATCAGCATTTGCCTCTCTTTGTTCCCTGACTGTGTATCCACTGTGACCAGCTGCTTTATGCTTCATGCTTCATGCTTCCGCCATCGTAGTCATGACAGTCACAACAAACTGACCCTCAAGCCATGAGCCAAAATAAACTTTTTGTTAAGTTTGCTTTGTGTGAACTATTCTGACACAGCTAAAAGAGAAGTAACTAAAACAATATTGCAATTACTCTAGAGGTTTCCTGAGAGTTGGCAGTGGGTTCTGGGAGAGTGGCAACCTTAACTCGAATCCTCTATCTTTTGTTTCTCCATGTATCTGACTTTTACAAGTTCTTGGTTCTCCCAATACTGGCAAAGTCACGAGCTCTGTGTTGTTCCTGTAGAGGAATCTTTCCGTGTCGTGAATCGTGTGAGCATCTAGATCCCTGTACCTGCTATAGAGGAGGCTTTGCATGGGAACTGGAAGGTTATTAACGTAAATCTGTGTACTTTGGACCTTCACAATAGGAAGAGGACAGAGGTTGATGTAGATCTAAAGTTAGTGAACTTGACCTCCTTGGTTCCTGGGTAGTAGTATGGTAGTGCCCATCTGGGGCCAAAGGGCTAGCCATGCTGTTTCAGCATGGCTACTTATAGAACGGCTAACACAGAGGGATGTCCTACACTTACAAGCTCTGGGAAACAAACAAACAAATAAAAACAGACCAAAATAAAACCACGAGATTTCTTAGCAGTCTGAAGGAGAAACAGCATTCCAAACAAGCAGAGTGCACACTCAGGACACTAATTGCTTCAGGAGTTTGAAGGAAGATGCAGTGATCTTGGAAGGGAGGTTAAATAGACCAAGGGCAGATATGACCTGTGATTTTCCAAGTAACAGCTGAACAGAAGAGTAATATATCCCACCATGATAAGAACCAGAATTAGTGGAAGGTTATATAGAAGAAAAATTGAAAAGCAGAAAAGGAAATTTTAAACATTTTATTATTTTTATTTGTGTGGGGTTCACATGCACACGCATACACTTTGTGTGCGGGTGTCAGTTTCTTCCAGAAGAGGACCTCACACCTCATCAGCTGGAGTTACCGGCAGTTGTGACCTACCAAATATGGGTGCTAGGAACTGGAATTAGACCTGCTGGAAGAGAAGCAAGCATTCTTCACCATTGAGCAAACTATCCCCATAAAATAACACTTTAAAATATGTAAACCAAAAAGATAAACCCAGAAACTGGATGACTAAGTCAAGAGGCATCGTATATACAAAAATATAAGAACCAGCATAGGGAAGGGCTAAAAAAAAAAAAAAAGTAATAATTATACAAACAAAGCATTTTTTTTTTTTTGCTCTGCGCTGATTAAAAAAAAATTAACCCTTCAGATTAAATTCATCCGAGTCCATCCCGTTTCAAGCAGGATTGATGAGAAATCTTAAAGTGTATGTCTTGGCAGCATTCCTAAATTACATGAAAGAAGAGAAACTAGATAAAGCAATTATATACAAATGTAAAAAAAACAAAGCTATTTGTGATGGGAACCTTAGTTGTCAGCTTGACACAACCTCGAGCCCCCCAGAAAAGAGGCCGTCAATAACTGCTCTTCCCGGGTCTGTTTCCTGCCCTGTGACTTCCTGCAATGATGGACTACCTGCTGGAGACCTCTGGCTAAAAACTGAACCCTTCTTCCCCAAGCCACATTTGTCTGGATATTTTATCACTGCAACAAAGATGAAGCCAGGATAGCACTGGACTTCCCCTCTGGAACATTCGGTGTTGAAGCACAGAGCATGCAGTATTGTAGTTGCTAAATATATGTTTACCAATTTAGGAAAGAAGGAAGAATTTGATTAAAGGGTAATTATGCTGGGTGCCCTCAATAAACTTATTTAGAATTAGCTATAATAGAGAAATAAAAAGTAATGGATTGAATAATGTAACTAATCAACATGATATATGAGATGTTTAATAGGTCTTTACCTCCCTAATGAAAAAGTGCTTTTTGTTAATCAACAGAAAATTTCAAACCTTGGCTGTGTATTTTGCCACAAAGGAACATCAATAGACTATAGCAGGAGCAAAGAATGTGCTAGTAATAGTCTCAAATCACATTGCCTAAAAAGCAAAGGAGACAATAGATCACTTTTTACAAATTAGAAGAAATCAAGAGGGAAGTATTTAATGTCTAGGATATGTAGTAAAGAAAAACTTTGGAGCTACACCTAATAGACAGTCAGACAAAATGTTGTGGCATTAAATATATTTGTTATTGAAGGAAAACCCCAACTATAAAAGAATTCAGAACTTAAGATAGGAGAGCAGATAGATTTAAATCAAACAAACTAAAAAATCCAGAAAGAGGGACTTCATAAAGATAAATATCCTGATTAATAAAATAGAAAATAAAAAAGTTCCAAAAAGCAAACAGATAATTATGCCCAGGAATAACTCAATGAACAACTGGAAGGAGAGATGTAGTATGCACGAGTTTTATTGGAGACAGAGAAGACAAGGATAAAATACACCTAATGGGCAGAAGTCAGATTCTTTAATAGTACAACACCCAAAGTAATATTCCAGGTAACTCACAAGGAAAAATTTAACCATGAATAAAATTCTAATAAACTTCTCTGGGAAGAAAAAAAATCTGGAATAGAAGATTAGAAAATGAGAGAATATCTACAACTGAAAAAAGTATGGTCAGATGATTTCATAGCTGAACTATATCTCACTTTCAACAACCAAGAACTCTAATAAAACTTAACTATTGCAATCCATTCATAAGTATGAATGAATCCTGTTTATTTTAAGATGGCATGATGCTAAAATCAAACTAGTGAGAAAGAACCATAGCAGTAAGTTGAAATCCTACCTACTCCGACTTGTAAATTTACTAGAGTTCAAAATAAGACAATTGCAAATAGAAGCCATTAGTGTTAGTCATAAAAATCCAGACACAACCACTGCATTCCCTGTGGCTAAACGCTAAACATTTTCAGAGGAGACCATCAGTAAAAGTTAATAAAATAAATAGATGCATCAAAATGATAGTAATGTTAAGTGGACTAGAGATAAGCTCAAAGGTGAAACACTTGCCCATTGTGAACAAAGCCTTGGGTTCAGTTTCCAGGACCACAAAAGCAGACCAAAAAAGTAAATTCCCACTAACTAAGCATAATACTCTGTGGTTGTAAGAATGGCCAGTCCACATAAAATCTACCAATTTCATTCACCTCTTAGGTACAGTAAAGAGGATACAACATCTGACATATTACTGAGATAAAGGTATTTGAAACCATACAGCAACATTAAAAATAAATTCCAAATTTAAAGGATGAATTAAAATAATTTAAATAACTCAAAGTATCTACTAATACTTTAAAATCTAATAGCCTATGACATCTTAAATAGCAGTTTGAAAATAGATAATTCCAAGATGTATTTGTAGCAGACTTTCTTCAAAGTGATGGACATAGAACTATAAGGAATAAAACAGAAATTTAACACTTTGTATTATCAACAACTCTGACTCCTGGATCCTTGGCTGAGAGGAGAAAGTGACCCAGGAAACCATGTGGGGAAAACATGCAGAGTCTATCACTATAGGGGAAGCTTCTAGTCAATAATACTGTTCAATGACACTTGCTGTGGGATAATGCTCTTATACACTGTAAAGATTTGTCACTCATATTGGTTTAATAAAGTGCTGATTGGTCAGTAGACAGGCCAGAAGTATAGGTGGGGAAATCAGACTAGGAGAATTCTGGGAGGAAAAAAAGCAAAGAGTCAGTCGTATTCAGAAGCAAAGGAAGCAAGACGAGAATGTCCTACTGAATAAAGGTACCAATTCACATGGCTAAACATAGATAAGAATTATGGACTAATTTAAATTGTCAGAGCTAGATAATAATAAACCTGAGCTAATAGGTCAGGCAATTTATAATTAATATAAGCCTCTGTGTGTTTCATTGGGCCTGAACAGCTGCAGGACCAGGCAGGACAGAAACTTCTGTCTATAGACACTGTTAGTTCCAGGTAACACTGCAGTGAAAATCAAGACATAAACCTCAGTATTTCTCTTTCTACCATCCCTTTAATCTTTCCTTGAACTCATCATTGGACAGTCAACTGCACACTAAGGCCTAGAGTCTTATTATTGTCATCATGTGGTCAGTGTTCTATAGCAGATAACAAGAAGATGGAGACAGATAAGGATCTGGAGGGGCAAATGTAAGATACTGGCATAGTGTTTCAGAGATTGAAATGGGGGAGAGGTGTGGGGCAAAAATCACATATATTAGAAAGCAAGAGAAGAAGCTACCATTTTTGCTAATATTACATTATCTAAAACAACTATTACATTACGTGTAGCATTGTAACGTGCCTGGATATAAGATAAATATACAAAAACCTGCTAGCTTTAATTTTTTTTAAGCTGGGCCTGGTGACCCAAGTCTGTTATCCCACCCATTCAGAAGTCTGAAATAGAGGGACCACAAGTTCAGGGTTAGCCTGTCTTCCAAAGTGAGTTCAAGGCCAGTTCAGGTGACTAGATGAGACCTAACCTTAAAATGAAAAGTATACAAAAGGCTGAGGATATAGCTCATGCATAGTGTGCACGAAGCTCTGGGTTCAAGCCCAAGAAATGCCTCCCACCCCCTACAATAGCAACAAAATGTCTAGAAATAGAATACAATACCTACTAAATTTGTAGATACTTGAGGTTAGTATTGATTATTAATATTAATATTGAAAATCACAACACATTAAGTAATGCAACTGTCATTATAAAAAAATGAAGAGATAAATTCTACAATGGGAAGTCTTAATTAGGGACTCTTTTCTTTCACTTGCTACTACATGTTTTTAACATAGACTATTTTTAAATAACAAAGTCCTTAGCAAGTTGCATTGTCTCATTCCAAACACACTAACGTCAGTCTTTGTGCTACAATCTTTTTGAAACCTTGTATTCCTGGAAATATTTTACTTATACCATCTTATTATAACAGCAATTTGATTAGATATAAAATTGTGCATTCAAAGTTCTTTTCTTCCTTATTGCTTTAAGTATTTGCAGTTTAAATATGTATCTCTTTACATTTTTAGTTTAATTTGTATCTGTGAATCCCATTATCCAGATACTGTGCCCCTATTTCTTGCCTTCTGTTTCTCAATATTTTTTTAATGAATTCCGTGTCTTAAATCTTCCTGATCCCATCTGATAGAACTCCACTGTTGAATTTCCCATTTACCCAATTCACTTTTTCATCTGTATCCATTTATCCACCATCTTACATCTTCCTTGTCTCTGTTCTGTTCTTTTTTCTAATTCCTAATTTTGTTTGACATTGATTGGTTGATTGTGCGTGTATGTGTGTTTCTGAATGTGCATACCCCAGTGCACATGTGGAGGTCAGAAGACAATTTGCAAAAGTTGGCTTTCTGCTACTACCATGTGAGTCTCTGGGACTGAACTCTGGTGATAGGTGCCTTTGCCAGCTATGCCATCTTGCTAACTGTATAGTTTATGCCCCTTACATTTCCTCTCATTTGTTTTTGTTTTCCCATCTCTTTGACCAATTTAATAATTATTAAATAATTTAATAATAAAACTTTGATAGGGCTATTCTAATACTGTTTCTGCTTTTTTTGTGTTGTTACAACCCTTGTGAATCCTTTGGCTATGTTAACAATTAAACTGACAACAAGTTCTGGAGTGGGTCCTCAAGACTACAGCTAACCACTTTCACTTTCTAACATTTCTCTAGCCCAATTACCTGGGGTAATTGACTTTCAGGAGACATTAACCACGGAGATCTTTTTACTCATCTCAAGAGGGGTAGCTAAGCATCTGACATTGAAAGAGTAGGGAGGATGCTAAGCTTTGGTGGTGCAGATGACAGCAACCTAATAGGTACTTACCTGGTATAATGGTCATGAGGCCCAAAGTTGAGACATCCTGTGTTGACATCCTGTGTTAGCTAACCCTCTGGCATGGGGTTTAGACCTTAGGAAAAAATAGCATTGCAATCTGCTGACCTAGGATAAATGAAGAGGGTTTTCACTCTATGTCTTTCAACTCCAGGATTTTCTATCATGCTCTGATCTAACTCCAATGAATTTCTACCCAAGGACCTAGCTAAATGTGCATGCTTCATACAACAGAGAGCCAAGCAATGATTATTCCAATGAAATACAAGTCGAGAATATAAACATTAAGTGAGCTTAGTTGTTTTTGTTTCTTGATTTTTTTCTTTTTTTTCTGTCTCATTCTTGTACCTCCAATTGCCTGCTCTTTATACATAGCAATTCCAAACAGCCTTCCTTCTCCCTAAGATTTTTCATGACTTTTGTTGTTTGTCCTATTTCCAATTCTCTATAGACTTCTCCATCACTGGTTTTGGAGGAAGGTAGTAACATATTATATTACTTTCATAAAAATGTCACCTTCTCCTAAATTAATTCAATATACTCTCAAGGAAAGCATAGTACTTTCAAATTGAAACTGATAAAATTATTTTAAGGTTTATGATGTCAAATAAAAGTAGAAGAGGACCTGCCTAACCAGATACAGGAATATCACAAAAATTCATTATAATCATTCAGGATGGCATTGGCCCAGAATAGGAAAAAAGATGATTAAGAAAAATATTCCAGAATAAATGAGAATTTGAAAGAAATGTAAACATGATAGATTCATTAACTACTACTTACACAACTGATTGGCTATATCTTTAGAAGATGGTACTTATAAAAATGTATTTGAATTAAAAGGTAGTAAATCAAACTTCAAGAAAATTTATAGACATTTTAATTATGAATATAAATTGATCTTCATAAAGAATAGAAACATGATTTATAAAATACCTATTTAAAAATCAAAAGAGCTTTAAATGGGAAAAAGATATTATAAATAAAATCAGAGGACAGACAACACATTAGGGGAGTAATTCACATGCAGATGAGTTCTTACTCTCTCCTTAAGGTGATAATCTGACAATATATAACAGGAACATGGGCACAGGCTAAGACCAGGCAATTTTTAAAGGATCAGATCGACTTGGCCACAAACATGACAAGTTGTTCAGGTTAAGGGAAGTCATAGAAATGTACAATGAAACAACAACATATCATTTTAGCCTTCGCAGTTTGGCAGCAGCTATAGCACCAACTAACACTTGCTGTTGGCAGGTACGCAGGGAGAGTGGACTGTTACCCATCTGCAGCAGAAACACAAACCATTAAGAGACATTTGGAAAGCAATTGGCACCATTTAATGTAACTTCAAACATGTAAGTCCTTGTGACCCAGCAAGGTCTTCAAGAAGTCTAATCCACACAAGTACAATAAATGATTGAACAAACAAGCTAACTCTTGAGGGTTTACGAACAAGGATGCTTATTGCAATATTCCTAAGAGGTTGGAGATCGTAGGGCATCTTGGACCTCTACAGAACACTATGAAGTCAATTAAAGGGTAAATTACTGCTCTTCCTATAGACTCCAGGATTTTCTGAGAGATATTTTTCACTGTGTAAAGTAAGAGGAACAAAGGTATATATAAAATGATTCACATCTTTTATATCAATGTCACACTCTCATGTATGTATCTGGAGCTAACTAAGTCCTGTGCCTGTGTCCCTGTATGGTTTGTCCTTGATTTGCACCTTGAAAGGGACTCATGAAGTACAGTCATGCACACTGCTTTTTCCCCTCCCTATCGCCACATTAAAAAACATCATGGATGCTACTCCTTGCCCACTGGTAGATAAAATCCTGAGATATGTAAGGTGCCAGCAGAGAGTTGGGTTAGGAATGAGCACCTCCAATTCCATGTAATAATGCACATTTTTAATTCAATTTAAGGTGTGACTTTTATGACCTCTCCCTCATTTTTGAAGACAAGAGAAGAGGTATGGAAAGGGTCATATTTCTCCCATGCCTTGTTTGTCACTCACTGGATATAGTGTCTGACTTCTCCAAGATGGGGAAAGTGATGAGAAAAATAACCATTTCTATGTGATTGCTACAAGCCACTCATTCAGAACACCTGTATAGCCTGTGCTGGTGAGCTTTTCAAGTGAGACCCAAACATCATTCCACGCCATCCACGCCCCGCAACCTGCTCCCTGGGAAATCTCTTATGTTGTCTGTTGGCCTAGAAGGAATTCTTTCTAAAGCTCTGAGAAGAGGGGTGAGATTCCCCAGGCCACCCACAGGAGTAGGCCAGGGTCTCAGCTCAGAAGAGGCAGAAGCCCCTCTACAAATCTCAACCTCCAGAGGGAGCTAAGGCCTTGGGATTCTTTCATCAGCTTACTGTGGGCGAGAGGTTAGAGAGCCAGGCAGCTATCTTCCAGAAAAGTGGATGAAGACGGCAGATCTCACCGTAGAGAAGCTTCTCTGCGCCTGTTTCAAATCCCGATTTAACATCTGTTGCAAATGTGTGCAGTGATTATGACAAAGAGGAATTTAGTGCGAAGACAACCTGGCGGGACATATGCTGGATTGTAAAGTTGGGGAGAGAGGGAAAATGGGAGGTTATGGGAGATGGGAGAGGACAGCAAAAGCAAGTATACCGTGAAAGCCAAGCATGCATACCATTAAAGCCAAGCAAGCAAGTAAACCGTGTGTTTGTGTAAGCCTACCTGTGTGCTTGAAAGGGAAACCACAGATAGAAATTAATCAATTGTTTTTTTTTTTTATAGTGCGCTAGTAAAAACCACCATGAACGGTAAAGGAAAAGATCTGAAAACTCAATATGATATTGTGCATGTCATGAAATTTAAAACAAAATCAGCAAATTCACAGATGACATGTAAGTCACACATCTTTGCTTCCTCCAGCAGCTAGCATGTGCTAAGAATACAAATTGCCCGATGAGGCCCTGAGCACTGGATTCGGGCCTTCATAAGCAGACGACTGGCTCCCGCTAATTGAATTTAGAAAACTCACGGTGGCATTATCCTGTCTGGAGACTGAATTAAATGCATGGATTGTAATTCATTTACTAAAATTAGATGCCAACAGGCATATGGATCTAAAGTCAGAGTCTGTTCTGCTCATATTTAGCTGGACCATCCCCTATTTGACACGTGTCGTGGATTAGTGCTATTTTTATTATTGAGAGTTAAGAGGCATCAGGTCTCACACAGTCCTGCTTCAGGAGCACAGGGCAAATTCAAGATGGCTGCTTAACCTTCCTAGGCCTTGTTTTCCTTGTGTATTCCTAGAGCAAGGTGGTGGTAGCTAAGATCAGTACCATGTCGAGTTATGAGTGTTCCATTTTAAATACTGACTCTGGTAAAATACAGATTACTGGGTCCGGCCTCCAGAAATTCTGGTTCACTGGGTCAGGAGCTGGTCCCAATGTTGCATTTCTAGCAGGTATCGGTGAAAATTGATGGAGCTGGAAGGGCGAGAGAATCACTTTTCAGAGTAAAAACAGTGAATTGTAAAGTGAAGTTCATACCAGTGTTTTCACTAAAGTAGATATCTGTGCACACCCTTGTGGGACACAGTACAGTTTTAAATGTGTCGCATCTCAATTCTTGGATAGATTTTCCCATAATAATTTCCTCCTAAGGTGATGTGATCTTCTTACGTCTTAGTGCCCAGGAGCTTGATGCACAAAGAAAGAAGGGCAGGGGTATAGCTCAGTGAGGGAATACTTGCCTGGCATGTGCAAGGCTCTGGGTTCTCTCCCCAGTACTGCAACAAATAATTAAAAATAAAGACATTGATGAGGAAATAAAAAAAAACTATAAAAAGTGCTGCTGAAAACATCTGGGACTATGTACTGTAGAGTGCAGGGTGAGGGAGTGAAGGGTGGGTGTGAGTGCAGGGTGGCTGAGTGTGGGGTGGCTGAGTGCAGGATGGCGGAGTGCAGGGTGGGTGAGTGTGGGGTAGGTGAGTGCAGGGTGGCTGTGAGTGCAGAGCGCAGGGTGGCTGAGCACATGGTGGCTGAGTGCAGGGTGGCTGAGTGCAGGGTGGTACTGCAGGTGGAGGGCTGGTGCTCTACGCAGAGGAAGACCCCAATTGGAATGGAGGAAGTCCACAGCTTAGTGCCTTAAATTCTTGGAAATTTGTATTGCACATCTTTAGGCCTTCTCAGAAGAAGACAAAATCAAACAAAAAGTGTTTTCTGTTTCGCCATAGAGCTGTTAGCAGATCAAATATAAGACGCTTTGTAGAAAATTATTTCTAAATCGCAAAGTGTTCCATAATAAGTTCTATAAAACAGCCTAGCAACAGTCCCCTCTCCTTGGGTGCGTGACTGGCTCGTTGGATGCCCCTCCCACAGCACTCTAGTTATTTCTTACTGCGCCTAAAACTGCCAGGAGTGCGTTCCCAACAAAGTGACCACAATAAAGAAGCTGCTTCCTCAGGCTCGCCTGGAGACACCTCCCACTTCCAAGGTAAGCCACACGTGTAGAAACATCAAAAGTAAAGGAAGGAAAGGAGCAATTGTAGTTATGCCCCTGTGCCAACATTCCTTGACCATACTTGCTGCACACTCAAAGATTCTGAATTCATAGCAAGAGCTGGGTGTGAGGGTACTGCCCCTATTGTCCCCTTTATTAATAAAGTATGGCCAGAGCGACTTCTGTGCCGGGTCTCTTTGCTGTTACCTAGATCATAGATGCTCTGGTAGGCTAAAGAGCTGTGGGCACTGAAGGCTTTTATTCCCTACCCACTAATGTTTTGCCACCTTGTCCTACCCTGCCCATGAACTGTAAACCCCCATTCAGATCTGTGTTTGGGTTGGCCCTTCGCTAACTGTTTAAGTCAGCTCCACTACTCCTCTAATTAACGATGCTGATTCTTTGCAATTTGACTGCCAGTCCACACCCTGAGTCACTGTCTGCAGTTCAGCCCATGGGATGTATGTCTACCATCCTCCCCAGAGCTCACAGGCACAAAATATGGCTTCTCATCTTGAGCTCCTTAACGTAGGATCTTTTTTCCTGAAACAAACTCTCCATCTCGGAAATATGATTATTAGTATTATTGTTTCCACGTCGTACTCAGAGAGGAGCACTAGAGAAATGCACACATGTGACCGCCCCTCTTTTCAGTTACTAACCCTTTCAGCAAGAGTTGTCCAAAATGAAAGGCATCTCCATACACCCCATTTGCAAGTCAGAATATTCTCTTAGCATTTAAGGAGTAGAAAAGCAAAATTTGAGAGAGCCACCTTCATTGTTTAAAGTTCGCCTCAGTGTGACTATTCCGAAGGCACCCGGGCTATCTTACCTTTGATCGCACTGATAATCTGAAGACCGTTTCTATTTGGGGTTACTATGGTTACGCTGCACGGGTGATGTGTGAGCTGCACTGCTGTTTTGATAAAAATAGGTATTAACTACCAGCCATGGTGCTTCTCATTTCGAAGCAGCTCTTGCAGAAGCGCAGCAGCGGTTTTCAAGGGGGCTATGAGGGGTGCGGAGGAGCGTCTCCAAGGCAGCGCGAGAACATCTGCATAAATAATGGTGATTGGTCATGTGTATAAAAATATTTTTAATTAAATTCCTTCTAATTAAACAGGCATTTTTGCTGAATCCTTCTCTGTTATTTGCACCGAGCTTAGCCTTGAGGAAGATGGCTGATTAACAGACCCAAGAACCTTTAATTAAAAGCAGAACTGTTAATTTTTGGAGAAAATCCTCTTCAGTGGGGTGACTTAATTGGGCTGTCTCACGTCATTTCTCATTTGTCATTGAACTCCTCGGTTAAAGTCTTCATATTTCTTTTTCAGCACGGGAGAAATGGTTACTAGCCTTGGTGTAGCCCACAGAGTTTGTAATTTGGGAGTGTGTTTTCCTGTTTTCCCCCTGTCTTTTTGATCATGCTCTCCAATCACTTTTGTATCTCACTGATTGATTTTGTTCTTCATTTATTTGTTTTGTTGGGAACCTGTCATCCTTTGGTATATCATATTGTATACTGATTTTTTTTTTTTTTTTTTTGGCCACCTTCTGGTTCTCTGCCTCGTATTTCCTAGTGTCAAGTCACTAGACACTGGGCTTATTGTCTTTGGTTTCAGCATCCTACCTTGAGAATTCAAAAGAAAACTGAATAACATTTTATTCACATACACACACATCAAAATAAACCAACCAGATGCAATTGACAAAGGAGTTTCTTCAGCATCACCATTAACATGGAGAACAAAGACAACATTCAACTGCTCTAACATCTGCTAAGTAGCACAGGAATATACAGAGATGTGTCGTCTGTATTCTTAAAAATAAAAACCAAACTCTACAAAGTTCATGGACTTGAATTATCTGTGTGGTCACTGTGTAGAAGCATGTCTGACTCTAACTTCAGTATGTCATATCTGAAAGAGAAGACTGGGTTGGGACTGTGGTAGGGGACCCGCGTGAGGAAATATTCATGTGCTTTCCTTCAATTCCAAAGAAGATATTGCATCTCCGAGGAAGCCTGAACATATTAGCCTAGAGCATTTCCCCCTGAAGCTACCGGGCTTGGAGATAGTGCTGGCAGACCAGCCATTTTCCCTGTGTGATCTGCTGTAAGCCTGCACAGTGTTATTTAACAGCACTCGAATGCATTTTCTCAGTCTATCCAATTCCATGTTAAGCGCACTGTGATAGCATCAGTTTAAAAGCCTCTATATAAACCTTAGTCTATAAAACACCCTCATAGAAACCCAGATTCTATTCTCGAGCAAATTTACTCAGAAATAAAAATACCAGCTTGGATTTATATTGTGTATCTCTTTCAAAGAACTCAAATAGCTTCCACACACAGCGTTTCTGTTCATTTCACATCCTTGTCTCATGGAGAGAAGAGCCACTTTTTAGTCAAATAATTGAGGTGCAAAGAAATTTGAAGATAGTCTGAGATTTAACAGGCAGCCAATGAGAACTAGATGAGAGCCCCAGGCTTTGTATAGCCTTAGGTTTCTGGACAGCGCTGTTGCAGGGCACTGACATCTCTATGAGCAGAACGTCTTAACCAGCTCCAGCCAACTTTCAGCCACCTGAAGATCAGTAATGTTTTTCCTCTCCATCTCGAAACAGCATCCCTGCCTGAGTCAGTAAGCAGAAGCACCCCAAAGCTGATGAAGACCACAAAAGTAAAGTTCCACCCTTTCTACACACAGAGTATGCTGTCTACTGATAATGGTCTTTAATTGTGAACACACATATATGACTTGATAGATTTGGTATACCTGATTGGATCACTACTGTGGCCAGGTGATTGGATCCATTCCAAGAAGCAGAGGTTCTAAATACTTCATGCCTTAAGTCTCTAAAGCTCATAAGCAGCAGCGTTAAAGACAGATCCCTTCCAGTAATCGGTCCGCCACCACTGCTATTTCTCAAGTCAGGACAGTAGTCTGCCAATCAAGCTTTGAGAGAAAATGACACTCAATAGTCAAAAGTCAAGTTCTCATTTTATTATTGATCTCATTTAATGAGCAGCTACTAGGCCACAGATTCTGAGAGAGATTCCAAGGCAGCTAGGAGTAAGGCAGACAGACAGAGGTATTCCCATCCCCCCATGTCTCCCCTACCCCCTACCCACACACACTCCAAGCCTGTGGAGGAGTGTAGCTACAACCAGTTGGGAAGAGTTTAAAAGACAAAGCAGCAGCAGTGGGGGCGGGGAAGGGGGCTTTGTAAACACAGGGGAGCCCTGCAACAACTAGTCTTGTTGACTAAGGCTCTGTTAGAGCTTTTTAAAGACTCCCTCACCACAAGCCAGCACCGTGCTCTTTTGAGAAAGATGACAGGCCAGCTAGTGGAACCAGTAGCCCTATTCCTCATCTGTAAGAGACAGGCCTGTGGTGAGCAGGAGGTTTTCATGCTCTTCCAGGGCCGCAAATGTCGTGACCCTCTCAACATTAGCAAAGGATCCCTGGGTTCCCACACTTCTGGGATCAAGGCTGGCGAGGCAGTCCTACCCTCATTTTGGGGGAGAAGGTTAAACTCATCAATGACTTGCACAGTTCTCCTTGCACTGCATTTGAAGCCTTGTTACTGGAAACCACTCCCTTGATCCAGCCCCACAGCAGGGCTCCTTCTGCGCAATTAGGGAGATGTGAGGAATCCACATCCATGATCTGCAGCTCAGAGGTTGCATTCTGAGAGTTCTAAATTTTGAGACGTGGTAGGACCTTAAAAGGCAATCTTATTCATCTTCCTCTTTTGCAAATGGGGACCTTAAGATTCAGAAAGAGAAGGTGAATGTGCACACAGGATGCGCAAGGTTGTAAGAAAGCAAGGTTTTACCCTTTCTCTACTTGATATCTCTTCCTCTCCTTAAGCCATCTTACGTCAGAAGGGAAACAAATAAGTAGAGATTATCACTTGTTTCAACAGTGGCATGAACAATAATAGTAATGGTAGCCACGATGTTTGTCCACTTTTAGTACTCTAAACTCTTTGTGGAAATGATTCCTCTTAACCATTTGCCAGGACATCTGGGGATTGAGCGTTTCCTTTCATTTACTTACCTGAAGCTTTAGTTGGGTGGATAACTGGCGCATTTGCATCATAGTTGGGATCCCAACTCGGATTGGCTTGACGCCAGAGTCATGATCCTGACCACCTTCCTCTACACCAGCATAGTAATAAACAACAGGGTCTCACGCAGAGGTCTTGCTTGAGAAGTTGGAAGTCCAGTCAGGGAGCATCAGGTGCACAGAACAGACTTGGAGGTGGTAATAAAGGATGACCAGCTATGCTTCAGGATACTGGACAGAGCTGCAGCAAGACTCCAGGTGTCCTGACGATGGGGTTTCAAGAAGACACTGCAAAAACATTTGAAGCAATTCAACAGTTCTGCAGACAGCTGGGAAACAGCTCTGGTTGATGGACCTCTTTGGCTCGCTGCTCTTGGGAATGAAATGGCTCTGCTCAATGAAAGCAGTTCATTCTCAGCAGTGCTCAAAGGCAGAGCTGCTGGATGGATGCTTTGAAAGTCGGTGTCCAGCCCACACCTTCCGTTTATGAGTTAGAGAGGATGGTGTACATTGGAGCAAACTGGATTCAGAAGTTTTTCCTTACTGTCTGGATCTTTTTAGGGCACAGTAGGCAGTAAGATCAAAACTGTGGAAAAATGAGGCAAGCAGAAAAGATCATGGATGTGTGAGGTCAATGTTTATACATCCACAAGGGTGGGTGCCACCTTAAGGGTAAGATGTGTAGGGTAGCCGAGTACCCACTGAAAAGTGTCTGCACCCTGATAAACCTCTCTGCTGATGCAATAATCCAAATCAGATATAATCAAACCAAATTAGAAAAAAGCCCAGATTTAATGGATACAAACACTGGCGGATGGCTTTCCAGCCACCTAGAGAGGAGATGGGAAAGAAAGGCCAGAAAATCACGTTTGTTCTCTGCAGGGCAGTTTAAATACCCTGTGGGAGTGGTCTTGAGCATCTTAGGGGCGGGGTCATCCTTTAGGCCAGCTTTCTCCGTGGCAGAGTCTGGACTGAGGCAGCTCCAGGGGAGAGGGCTTGAGTCCATTTGAACATTTCAGACTCTTAGGATGTAAGGATGCCAGGGGCTGGGGTGAAGCCTTCAGCCAAACACCCACTAGTAGTGGGCTGGGATTTTCCTTGATCTAAGAAAATTCTTGAGTCCTCGGGTTAAGAATCCTTCAGACATTTCTCTTTTATGTGGATGATCTAGATAACAAACGCTTTGTTGTTTCTTGAACAGAAATGGTGATAGCGTTTATAAACAATTATTGTAGGCCAGTGAGTGAAAAGAGAAGCGATGGACCACCTTTAAATACACAGAGCACAGAAACTGTTCCTACCTAAAAATTAACCTTGAGAAGTTCATTCATTCAACCAACCAACAAAATTAAGGCTCGCTGCTTGCCAGGAAACATCAAGGCATTGACAAACACATAGCTGAACAGACAATATCAACAATGACTATCTTTTTTTTTATAAAAATAATGTATTTATTTTTATTTGATGTGTATGTGTGTTTTGCTTGCATGCATGTAAGTGTGCCATATGTGTACAGCATCTGAAGAGGCCAGAAGAGTGTGTTGAATCACCTAGAACTAAACCCAGTCCTCTGCAGGAGCAACAAGTGATGTTAGCTGTTGAACCATCTTTCCTCTCCCAGTGACTAACTTGGTTCCCTGGAAGACCATGTTTAGTGCATGTGTGCTATTTGGTGGGGAGGGAATAGTGGTAACAGTGCTTAGTTGTTCCGTTCACATAAGAAAATTCATTGGCAACCAAACTTCTTATTTTTGCATTATTTTCCTTCTAGAAAGATTACTGTAAGGTGCTAAAACTTTATGACTAGCAAAGCTAATTCTTGCAGCAGTATCTGATGTAATATAACATCTTCGGGATGGAGTTCTGTCTCCTTGCCTGACCTTGTAAACTGCTGAACGGCAAAGTGTGGCTTGACTTCTATTATTGTACTCTCTAAGGCCATAGATTTTTCCATTGCAAATAAAATCTGTCTATCTATCTATCTATCTATCTATCTATCTATCTATCTATCTATCTATCCATCCATTCCTCCTTCTATTCTTAAAACAACAAAAAGCATCTAGGTGGTAGCACTGTTTTCCTTAGAATCAAGAAAAGCAGATTTATGGATCCTGATTCCTAGGGAGGGAAGAACTAATCAAACAGCTTCTCCCAGTGACAGGCACACAGACCCACTGCAGGTGGAACCGCCTGAGAAGTGGCTGAAGGCCTGAGTCTATATCTGGAGAGAGGGGAAGGCTGAAGACAGAGTTCCATGGGGAATGTGTGGTGAGAAGGACACTGAGGACGCTTTCCTGGGCAGTGTTTGTGTTAAAGCAATGAGATTCAGAAGGAAAGAGAAAAGAGGTCAGAGAACTTGAAGGAAAACCGCAGGAGGCTAGTCTCCCCAGACAAAGGAGAGACAGGAGGAAACCAGAGTCTATGCCTCACATGGAGGGGTCAGCAATCTGGAAGCAAAGACTAGGTGCTCAGGAGGGCTAGGGCCTCACACATGGCATCTATGACTGTGAGAAAGGGACTCTGGGTACCACATTTTATGTTTTTAAGCTTGGCCAATTTTATGAATGGCTTTCTGCCCATTCTGAGCCTAAAATGCTGGACATTTACTATAGAAAATTCAGATTAATGAAACAAAATACCCCAAAGAGAAAATTCCTATAGTCATTGTTTACTCCTCTGTGGGGGCTACTTTGTGATTTGGGACTTATTCTCCCAACACCTCACTTGCACAGGCTGTTGACCTGGCATCCTGGTCTGAACTCCACTCTTATCAGCAGCCATTCCTCATGGTGACTATATATGGCAGTGTGACCTGGGGAATAAGGTGACATTATGAGGTATAAGATCATATTCTGAGGGACTGAGTGATATGGCGTGTGATGAAGGCACCAGGAGGTATATTCACAGATGACTACATCAGTGTTTAATGTTAGTGCCGTAGCTCTGTAGGCAGAAACCCATGGCTTTTACTTTGGCCCAAGCTTGTTTTTGTTAAGCATGATCTAAGATATAGTTTTATGTATGTGGTTTATTTTATGTCAATGGTGCTGTCGTGGCAGAAAAGGCTGTGCAATAGCTGAGAATAGGGTCATTCCGGGCATATCCTCACTTAGGAGCTCGGGTTCTAAAGAGTATAGTGCCAGCCCACCCATCATGTTCAAATTGCTATGGTCCAGAGGCCCAGACATGTTAATGTGCTAGCAACGTAATAAATGACCACATAGCCAGCAGATTTTGCCATCATACATTTATTATCTCACTCCTTTGAAGGTTAAGAGTCCGGCTCAGCTGGATTGAGTTATTTGCTCTGAGTATCATAAGGTCAGAGTCAAGGTTTTAGTGGGTTGGATTCCTTTCAGCAGTCTAAAGAAGAATCTCTAAGATCATCTGAGTTCCTGGTAGAATACAGATATTGCAACGTCAGAGCTGAGGCCCCATTGCTCACTAACAGAGTCACCCATGGCTGTCCAAGACACCTCTCTCTCTCTCTCTCTCTCTCTCTCTCTCTCTCTCTCTCTCTCTCTCCTGGTGCATACACTGTAAAAACAGCGTGTCTTCATCATTTAGATCTATGTCTTCCGAAGTATCTGCTTTCTCTTGTCTCACCTCTCCTAAGATTCTTTTCTGTATCATGAATTTCAAAACTATATCTGTGGAACAAGTTCTTTTTAAAAATTTATTAATTCATTACTGGAAAGTGCCATGCAGGCTATTGTAGGAAGACAGGTCATCGATAGTATAACCCATTTATACATCCTATGAGCTGCAATAAATGACTGCCATAGCAAGATAAGCCCATGGGTATAATAGTGGCATGAACGTTATGGGGGTAACCAGCATCTTCATGATTAGATTTGAAACCTGTTCCACAGGAGAAAGCACATATATGGTACTATAAAGCTGGCAAAGAACTCATAGCTGGGGAGTTTTTGTCCCCAGGGGTGAAACTACTATTATTCTGCTAAAGAGACACAGTATCAAACGTCCCTCTATGTTGGTATCTCTCCACACTGATTGCCACATCTTTCAGGCCTCCTCAAAGGAATTTCTTTGATGAGGGTAGTGGTTACTATAGCAACGCACAACTAGTCAAAGTGCACAGACCAAATGTCAGTGGAATGCTCAGCCACAAGAGGATCATATATAGCATACTCTCCAGTCCGAGTCTCGAGGCTCAGGGACAATTGCAGAAGAGGGAATCGGAAAGATTGTAAGAGCCAGTGGTCAGAACGAAGTGGAAGCCAGCAATGTTTTCTGGGCAAGACAGGACTGCTGCACTCAGGAACTCACAGAAGCTGTGGTTGCCTGCACAGGACCTAGATAAACAACAACCTATCAACATTCTAGTATACTGAAAGGAGGGGTTCACCAGCATCTACAGCCATCAACATTCTAGCACAGTGACAGGAGGGGTTCACCAGCCTCTACCCCTGACTGGATAACTGTAAACAATGATGGCTTCTGAGGGAAAAAGAAAAGTTTTTTTAAGGGAGTAGTCTCTGGTAGACTGACCATGCTTCAGTGATGGTCCCACACCCAAAAGTATGTAAGCAGCACACGTTTGAGTAAAGGACACAATGCTTCACCTTTAAGGACTCATGTAACTAAGACTGACCATTGCTTTGGATGGTCTAAGATGATATGTCTTTTAAAGGTCATCTGCCTTATATACATTTCAGAGCCCTTGTAGCCACGTACTAACATATATTCACACATTCCAGGTGGGATTTAGTTCGCTGACAGATTTGGGAAGGGAGCACTGTTCAGATTCTTGTTCAGATTCTTGTTCAGGATGACTACATGACATCACCCTGCCCTTTGCAATGTTGGGGTTCAATTTCAGGGCCGCATACAGGCTAGGCAAGCTCTCTACCACTGAGGAATGTCCTTAGTCCCTGATGACCCCACCATTCAAGTCTGCTTTACCTGTTCTCTCTCACACGCCAGTGTTATACTTGTTTGTCCTTGGATACTTTCTCTATTTTGGAACTATTACGTAACATTCCTCTGGGTCTTTATCTAGAGGTTGGCAAATTATGGTACATGATAACTGTTTTGTATCTTTTTATAGTAAGAAAATTTGCGAGACACTCCTATTCTGTGTCAGCCACGATCGTGACTAACACAACTGTCTTTTGACTTCTCGCATCCCTTACAACTGGTCTAGGTAATGAACCACAGAATTGTGTTTACTTCCAGGTGATGAGCTTTTCTAAAGGACCCATCACCAGCCTTGGCTGCTCTTTTCAGCCACTGGGCTTTGCTCTGAATGTATTGTATGATTTGTAGGTAAACATTTGCCTGCCATTTTCAGTGTTACGATGGCAAAGTGCTTAAGCCTCATTCTAGTTGGAGAACGCTTGTGAGGCAGGGTGAGTCGTCTTCACTTGGATAGTGGGCATTCTGCACAGATCCCCATTAAATTCCAACATGGCTCATTAAACCCCATTGGTGAGAAAATTGGGTCTTTGTTAAATGTTTATGTTCTCTGCTAACGTTAAATTTAGAATATTCTTGCTGTAGATACCTTTGGGAGAGATTTCAAGGCACTAGCTGAAGTGCCAAGCAGATTTCAATCCATACGCTCCCAGAAAGAAGACCTAGGAACTAGTCACTGCCTGGGTTGATTATTAAATAAATCTCTTTGCAGCATTTATATGTTAGCATTTGATTTTCTCATTTCCAAAGCTCGTGACCTTCTGGTTACTGTTTTCTACTCCCAGAGACCAGTAGGGGTTGTACTTGTGGGTTTTGAGCAAAAGGTGAAATCAATTATTTTCAAACACCATGTAGCCATGAATTCAAGGACAGGATTATGATTGTCTGTGCCTTCTCAGCACACCCTTCCATTAAAGAAACAACTCCCCAATATTTTCCTTTCGAAAGAATGGCTTAAGCAAATACAGATACCAGTGATGAAATTGTTACTTTAAAAACAGGCTGCCGGGGTTAATGTAAAAAGACGACCATCTCCTCACTGGAGACTTTCTGTAAATCTCAGAGTCAGTGGTTGCTGCACGGCAAAAGATGTTGTGACACAGGGAGCCTTTCTGGGTGTGGATACAACATGCGAACTGAGCTTCCAGAAACTAAAGAGGCTCTATTTCCTCACCTGGTGTTGTAGTGTCTAGGAAATAGGCATTATATGCTCACCTGTCTTAGGACAGTCATTCTCAGACATTTTATAACATGGTCTTTCACAGCTCATTAAAATTAAGAAGGACCTCAAAGAGTTTCTATTGATGTACCCATTATCATTTATCCCATTAGAAATTAATACAAATCTCAAAATGTCATTCTGTTGATTAAAGTATAAATAATTTACATATGACTGTAAATAACATATCTTATGAAAGATACATTTCTTTTCCAAGAGAAACAAAAAATATGTTGAAGAAAGACAGCTTTGCTTTATATTTTTGCAAAGTTCTTCAGTGTGAGAGATGAGCAATAAAAGACAGAGAATCCTTGCATCTGCCCCTGAATGCAATATGCTGCATTAGTACTATCATATGGCCTTTTGAAAACTGTACTGCATATGAACAAAGAGTAAGAATTAAAAAATGCAAGTGATACTTCACTGTTATTGTGAAGATAGTTCTGACCTTGAAGATCTTCCTGGCTGTAATTCAAGAGACTCCAAGGATACCTGAGCTCTCCTTTGAAGCCATCACCCTGGCCATTAGAGCTTGTTTCTAAGGAGACCTGGCTGGAAGTGCTGCACCAGGGTGCTACCGTTTAACATCTTTATTACCACTAACTCAATACCTAAAGCATGTATCACCGTGAAGGTCAAATAAAATTGCCATGTTTTAGGGATAAGTAATTTGTGATGCTCTGTGGAATGTGCAATTTAGAATGACCCCAACAAAGCAGCATCCACTGATGGGTTTTCCAGACATGGCATCATTCTTTGACCTAGTTCAAAAGGGTAGGATTTCTGTCCTATAGTTCTGTTATTATGACTGACGGAGCCCCACTGGCAAAACCCATCCATGAATTGATTTTATAGTCAAGCGCATGGAAAGGGAGGATCTAGACTCAAAGTAATTCCAATATTCCAGACTATTCCCACAAAGCAATAACCGTTTTAGAAACTCCCCTATAAATGCTTGCCATTTGTGGGAAAAAATAAGTTCACGGTGTTCACTTACAAAAAGAGAAGAACGCTCCCTCATTTATATATAGATGCATAACACCTGTCAGGACGAGCAAGGCTTCAGCTGCGGGAGCCTTAGACACTTCTGATTCTCCATGTGTCATGGACAAGTGTCATGCATATGGATTTGCACAGAAAGCAACAGCGAGTACTCCAAGGAGAGCAAGCGTTTGACAAGGCTGAATAATGACCTGGAATGACAAGGGAGGAAACTATTGTGTCTTGTTGTCTCTCGACCTGGGCAGATCTTGTGCTAGGTTGGTTGCTGAGTACTGGCACATTGAAATACCATTTGAAATTTAAATTCCCTGTAAAACAATATGGGCCAGAGAGCTACTCACAAAGGTTCTAAGGCACAAACTGTCACTAAATCACTCCAAAGACTTCAGAGTCACTGAGAGAGCTTCCAGAAAGTGCAGATAGGCAGTTAAAAATACACAAAGCATCATTTAGCCATTAGCACATTGGCATTCTGATGGCTTAAATACTCATTATGTATATTTTTTTTAACCTAAGAATGTTTTCTTATTTTTCTGGTTGAGTTCTAGTTGGAGATCCAGTATGATGATGAGATTAATAAAAATACTTTAGTATTTCAGTGTTTGGATTTCTTTTCGATTGAAAATTGATTTGATTCTGATAGTTTGTCGTGAACCTTGAGTTCATCCTTCTGGAGATATCCAAGCATTTCCAGTCTCCAGGGCCCAATTCATGCATTGATCTTGTGTTACTAAGAAACATATAACTTCCCTCTACCATTAGTTATCTTCCGTCTTTTTCAGACTGACCCTTGGTGTGGGAGGTCCTTCTGTCTATGTGTCGCTTTCATTGGTTAATGAATAAAGAAACTGCCTTGGCCTATGATAGGGCAAAAGAATAGAGTTAGGTGGGGAAAAACTAAACTGAATGCTGGGAGAAAGATGGTGGAGTCTCCAGACAGCGCCATGTAGCCACCAAAGGGGAAAGATGTGAGCTGTCAGCTGGAACCTTGCCTGGAGGCCACGAGCCTCACGGTAAAATATGAAATAATAGAAATGAGTTAACCAAAGATATAAGAGCGAGCTAGCTAGCAATACGATTGGCCAAACAGTATTGCAAATAATGTAGTTTCTGTGTGATTATTTCCGGTCAGGGCAGCTGGAAACGAACTAACAGCTTCTGCCAACAGACCCTGTTCTGGTGGTTCCTTTTATTCTGTCCTCTGTCTTCTACTTCTCTATCCTCTGGCTTATTCTACTCAATCTATAACACTGGATAACTAGTAGAAAATCCTACTCAGCCCTGCCTTCTGAAGATGTGGTCTTGATCTCTATCCCACCTCACCAACTTCTCAGAGATATAGTGGCACCACTGTCTTGCCACTCATCCTATGGCAGTCCTACACTATTGGCTGCTCAAACAACTTTCCCAAAACTTTCCCATGGTTCAGTGGCATGTGTCAGTGGAAGTTGTCACTCTCTTCCAGTGCCCTAGATGAAAGAAAGTACTTGCCTGTACTGAATGGAAATAAGGTCATAGGCGCTTCTATCCTCTATTACCAACTTGAGAAGCAAAGTTAATTTTTCTGTCGCTAAAAGATGAGCTCTTAGGGCTGCAGAGATGACTCAGCAGCTAAGATCATTTGTTGTTCTTGCAGAAGACCTGGATTTTAATTCCTAGCACATACATGGTGGGTCACAACCATCTATAACTCTAGTCCTGGAGATCTGACACTTTCCTCTGGCCCCCCAGGAACCAGGCACTCATGTGGTATATGTACATACTTGTAGGCAAAACATTCAGATACATAAAATTAAAAATAAAGAAATAAAAATCTGGCCTTAGGAAGTGTAAGAGAAGAATGAGTGACTCTGTTGTGGCGGCCATGAGGAGGAAGAGGACCAGCAGAGTGATACAGGCCAAAATGACCAGATCCTTTAATAAGACTGTGAATTCGGGAAATCTGGTTGTTCCCTCTCTCCTTCCTATTCAGTCTTACATGTGCTATCTAGAATGTTCTCTTGATGTCACAAAGACTCATCTTAAATAAGTTCTGAGTTTTAACCTAGCCTTGGGTTAGGACTGGTCTCCCTAACTCAGCAAGATCTGAGAAGAGCTGCTGTGAGTTACACTGGGACTGTTTCAAAAAGTCTCTAGTGGGACAGCGCAGCTGAGCATGTAGGACACTCTGTGAAACTGAGCACTGTCTGTGAACCAACTAAATGAGTTCTTTTAGAAGTTCCCAGCTCACTAGCAGAGTGGGTGGCTAATTTCCTGACTCACCTATTCAACTCATTTGCTGTCCTGACAAAACATTCCCCCCTCTAGGACACACTGGCTGACTTTATTCTGCAGCTGTTCCAGTTCTTCACGGGGTAGATAGGAATGTGCCAAGTAATAGCTTTCCCTTTTGTGTGGGATATCGTTTATGAAGCAGAGCTCAGTTCCTTGTTCAGAAGGAATATTGTGGATGCCAGATCAGTTTTGTGGATATATAGTTAAAAGACTTTCCTCAAAATAACCTTGTGCTCTCTTTGGGAAAGTGCAGAATCAGTCTCATAGAACAGAGTGGATACCAATGAGCAGGAACTTGGGGATAGGAAACCAAGCCCTTTGCCACATATGAACCTGGGAAACCTCCCCAAGAGTAGAGATGGGTCACATGCTATCTTCAGAGCTCAGGAACAAATGCAGCCAGAAGCCGAAGTCGGCATATGAGCAGCAGTGCAAGAATTTTCTGCTAAGGAATAACTCGTATTTTATTCCACAAGATCCCAGGAAAAGGAGAATGGTGTTAACAAAAGCCTCAGTAGAAACCTCATCGCTTTGGTGAGGTGCAGGCTCTTGGCTCAACCTAAGATGGAGAAAGCAATCGCAAAGAGAGACACATGCTGCCTTTCCCATCTCCAACTGCAGAGGCTGCTGGTTAGAGCACATGTTCAAAGCGACTCAGGAACTGAAGGGAGACCTGTTATTTGTTTGGTGTGATTAATAGGGCCCTCTCAGCTGGAATAGTGAAATTGATTCTATCCTTGGTTTTTAAAAGGACGCATCGCCATTCTAACCCAGGACCCCCGTCTCTCTTTCTGTCTTCATTTGTTTTGTTGTTATATTCTTATGGTAGTTTCTTTAAACAACAACATTAAAGCATTAAAGAAAAGACAAAATGGTTTAATTAACAGATAAAACTCATCTGTGTTTATGGTGTGTGGTATGGTTGATGCCCATGAATGGCAGGAAGGCTGATTGTGCCAGTGCGCATGTGCATCCCTTCACATGCTGATCAATCAATCGTTTTGCTCTCTGGAATAAAAAAAAAAAGTTTAAAATATACTCTCCAGCAATTTTCAAGTATGTAATACTTTATTTTAAACTACTCTGTCCTTACAACACTCTCTCTTGCTTATCCACTCGCTAACAGCATGCTAGATTGCAGCAGAGTCCTGCGGGATGGGGATATGAGAACCAATAAGTTGTGTATAAGAACTGTGGTCACTGGCCTAGCTGTGCCTGCACTGATGTGCAGGACTAGCAGTGTGTGTGTGTGTGTGTGTGTGTGTGTGTGTGTGTAAGAACTTAGAACCTGATTTCATACCTCTCTCTGTCTTGGATCTTTTACTGGAATTGCTGGGGATGCCTGGAGCCATGTCTCTATTTTGCCTCTGCATTGATATCTGAGCTTCATATTCAAGTGCAAACCAGAATGTGTCAACCCTCTTAGTAAAGACCTTCAGTTGTTTCCTACTATGGCAGACAGGACAACTTCCAAATTTCTTGATGACTTGCAAAACCTGCACACTTAACTCACTGCCCTGCCCTGCCCTGCCCCCCAAGCACTCTATTTGCCGTACATGGATTGGCCTCACACTTCATGAAATAGGAGAGGAAAGAAAAGAACTGAAAATACCCATTCTGCCTGAAAAAAAAAAACTTTACCATCAGTATCATTTTGTACCACTCTTTTTCCCTCTTGGCAATCAGTTCAGTGGGTCATTTTCCTAATGAGTACTGCTCACACTTTGCATAACTGTTTTGAATATTGAGACACCAGGTACTTTTGAGAAGCACAAATAATCAGTGAGCGGTGTCTGCTGCCCTGATTGATTTACAAAGGGCTCAGATCTAAACAGCATGTAGTAACTGAGCAAGTTCAGCTCTGGAGAACACCACGTTTATTTTTATGGCTGAATATGCTTCTAGGAGCAAATGAGAGCCAGGACCGGGTTGCCTCTCCCTTCACAGTAGTAGACCATGGTAACAATACTCATTTCTCCGTTCCTTCATGCGTGCATCAGATAATTGCTGCATGCGGGCCAGATTGGCTAAATAAATACAAGGGTTGCAAGTTGGACCCTACTACCAAGGATCCCAGTCCTTTCTATGAGTCTATGATTTGATCCAAATGCTAGGATCTTAAAGGAATGAACCCACTCAAAGCTGAGGGGATCAGGGATTGAGGTGGAGTTGCTTTCAAGACCCTTAAAGAATGAATAAAAGGATATTTGGAAGCAAGAGTTTATGTGTATGGCCCCCCATAAGTGTGTGTATCCTCCTTTCCCACGTGTGTGTGTGTGTGTGTGTGTGTGAGAGAGAGAGAGAGAGAGAGAGAGAGAGAGAGAGAGAGAGAGAGAGAGAGAGAGAGAGAATTGGGAGAGACATATAAGGAATGACTGAATGGTGGAAGTCAATGCCAAAGGCATTTCTGCCCTTTTAGGAGGAGTCAAATGCAAAAAAAAAAAAATAGTTTTAAAAAGTTCAGTATGTTTAGAAAGTTGCAGCAAATTCAGTGTGACTTGAGGGGGGAAGCAAAGAGTGGGCCAGGTGTGCAGAGAGGCATCACTGGAAGGTAAGTGTGGTATGGATAAGACTTCTGCCCTGGGGGCAGAGCAATGACAATCTATTTTTTTTTTTTTTTTTTTGGAAATGAAGATTTCATGTTGGTATGGAGGGTATTTTTGAGAAAATCACACCAAAGGCAATCTCATGGCTGTGCCCTAACCAACTTGTCACCTTTATGTGTGTCTTCCTAGTGACAGTGTTGGCCATTTTCCATGAACTACACGTGGACCCCGACCTGTACACACTGCTGTTTGGGGAGAGTGTACTGAACGATGCAGTGGCCATAGTCCTCACATAGTAAGTACCAGCTCTTGCCTCGTTCCTTTAACCATGGTTCCTCACGGAGGTAATTCCTGATGTCTTTAATAGACTCTTCCCTCTTTGACAAAAAGATGCAGGCACTTTGTAGCTTTTAAGGAATTGTTATCACAGAAGATCTCAAATAATGGGCACAATTCATTAGGCACCTAATATCTAATACTGTTAATGGCTTTCCCACTGCAAGCTTATTACGAGATACTGCCCAGAGGGTAGCAGATATTTTTTTTCTCAGTGCATATATTTCGCTGATTCACTGAAGGTTCCTAAGATGCATGGAAATGAACTTCCTCATTTCAAATCAGTGCCACTTAGCATGTTCCTCCCACTGGTTGCTTTCCAGTGAGCAGACTGACAGAAACTCTCCAATTTAGCTCTTGGCAGATGGGGTCCTAGAACTCAGGATCACAACCCTTTACCTTCTCCATGAAGATTCCGGGCTTTAAGGCCTGCTTAGGTCGCTAACTCTTTTCACACCCACGTGACCTGGAAGTTATCTCAGCTGAATGCAGGTGTGACTTCCTTTTATGCCAAGGGGCTTCTCAAGAAGCCCAGCACGCTTTGTCCAGCTCCTCTTTAGACATGTAGACATTTATATTTAATAAATGCCACTCTGGCAGCTTTCAGTGTGTCTGAGGTCTCGCTGTGGTTTTAGATTAAGACCAACGCTTTGGGCAACTGTCAGATATCCCCAAGGAAAGCAGCTATCTGATAATTAAATGTGACAACAGAATCCTGTTCCCAAAGTTAATTACTTCAAATGCAGTTGAAAATACATTGTGCAGTAACAAAAGAGTTTTAAGGCAGACCTCAGGGATGGAAGTGGGAAGCAGGCAGAGCCTGGCAGTCCTACCAGCTAGTTTCCCAGCTTCCTTTGTTTGCCAGTTGACATTTCTTAAAGCTGCCTCTCTCCGAAGTTGCCACTGAATTCAGCCTCGTCTACCTGGTCACAGAGACACACAGGACCTTTTCTGTGTCACGGGTAGTTACCAGCGTGTATGAATAAAAGCAAAAGCCGTGGGCAGAGTCACAAATGCAAGAGGATGCTTTGAAAGCAACATCAAGAACAATTAATTAGAACCCCAAGAATCTTTGTCCCAGAAATACTAACATTAAAGGAATATTTGAAGAAAAAAAAATGAAAATCTGCTGAGTCCCTCATTTTTACTTCCTGAGCCACCAAATTGTAAAAGGCCAAGCCAAGCAAAACCACTAAAGCACAAAGGAACTGGGCAGCCCACATAGCCCCATCCAAGGTAGGCTTGGCCTCTGCCCAGCGCTGCCACTCACAGTGGCTCCCATTAGAAATAAGGACTTGGGTATGAATGTTGCCGTGTTGAGTATAAGCCCAGAGTACTGGAAACTGTTTCTTTTCTATCTCAAGTCCATTTAAGCCTCCCTAACCCAACTACACGTGTCTAAATAAATTTTAATCATAAAGTGAATGTCTGCCCCCGACCCCCAGGCATAAAGAATGTATTGGAGGGTTGCTCTTCAGTTTATGGTGCTTTTGGGGGAGAGTCTGGAAACCTCAGGAGGTAGAATACAGATGGAGGAGGTGGATACCTGGAGTCTGGTCCTTGATGGCATAGATCTTGACCCCTTCCTGTTCTCCCCCCCTACACACACACTTCCTGTATGCCAGGAGCATTTATTACATGCCCCCACTGCCATGATGTTCAGTACAAACACATGCTTACAAGCAGCCGCAGAGGAAGCTCTCTGAAACCATTTAAGATTTATCTTTCTATATCCAAGCTGTTTCTTTTAGGTGTTTTGGTCACAGTAACAAAGCATACCTGATAAACATATCTTGACAAGGTGTCTTCCTTTCTGTGCAGGAGACATTAGGCATTCTAGCTGACATCCTGCAGTCCTCAGCTTGTCTATTTTCACACTATGCAGTGTCAACCCAGGGAGTTGCTATTAAAATCAAACTATATCTGAGGAGATATCATCCGAAGTCCACACGGGAGGACCTCCAGGGTCTCTGCCATGAGCTTGTCTGACTCTCAGCCTCTCTCTCTCTCTCTCTCTCTCTCTCTCTCTCTCTCTGTGTGTGTGTGTGATGGCCTAGCTCTGGCTTCTCTGTCCACCGGCATTTCCTATGGCTCACCTTTTCTCCCCTTATATTATTTTTCATGTGTTTTTTTTACTTGTTCACTCATTTCTTATTAAAAATATTTTGGAGAATTTTATAATGAATACCATATATACATCATTTCTATCCTTTCCTCTCTCCATCCAATCCTTCAGTGTCCCCCTACTTCCTCTCTAATTCATGACCTCATCTTTAATATTACATAGGTATATGTATGTATGTATGTGTTTGTGTGTTATATACATTTATATAGAACCTACTTAATCAGTTTAGTGTTACTTTCCCTGAAGAAAATTGATGTTCCCTCTCTTGTCATCCACTGATGGCCTATAGTTTTTTATCTAGGAGGAGGGCCTTGGGAAATATCCCTCATCCATGTTGAGATATCAGTTGATTTTCTCATTATGCAGGTCCTGTTTAAGCAACCATATTGAGATTTCCTAGGAGCAGGTTCCCTGTCATGTCTAGAAGACATTAACTCATAGTGGGCATTCTAGTCCCTCTGGCTTTTGCAAGCTATGGTTTCATAGACATGGCCATATTAAACCCAAATCATTGGTAACTATTGACCTTTGACAGGGTCTCTAAAGCCTTTAGAAACACGCTTCCATTTACCTTCCCATCATCGGCCATAAAATTTTATTTAAGAACAATTCATTCCATTCAATTTTAATACTTTTCATTTTTCATTGTTAATATTTTAACAATAATTTGCTCTGGTATTTAGTGACATTTTTGATTAAAGATGCTTTTCTTTGATAGTCTATGAAGCAAAATATTATAATTAATACTGTTTCTTAGGTTAAATGTCCGCTCAGTTTCAGAGAATTGATTTATAATTGAATTTGATTTTCCCATCTCGCCTACATAGCAGAGAGTGATGAGTGCTGTATTATGTTTCTATGGTTTAAAATGATCCAGCAATTCTTTGTCCTGAAATAAAAGTAATTTTAATTAACACAAAAGTTCTGAAATTAGCTTATCTATGACCCATATTGTGATTGCTAGTGTATTGGAATATCCTTTCCAAATGAGTGCATACTGGCTCAGAATGAATGAATTCTATATGATGGATTTGCCTTTCTAAAAGTTGTTAAATAGACTTTGAAAGGAGGCAAAAGACAGAGCAAAGAGATCTAGAGAGGGTTTACATGCTTGAGTCCTAAACAAAGACATTAATTTCAGAGGCAGCATGGCAGAGTCAAAAGAAGCCACAATTAGAAGTCAGATCTGGTGTCAGGATCCCCATTAATTAACTGTGCAATCAGTACAGTTTTCACAGAACCAGCTCTACCACTGTAAGCAAACAGACTGTGTGAGCAGATGTAAGTGAGCAGCAGCCATAGAAACAGCTCAGTAAAGGGCCCTGTGAAGTGAACAGGACTCTCCCCCCTCACTCCTTCAAGCTAAGTTTCCTCTCTTGGTTAGGAGGCAACTGCTACGTTCTTCAGTACAGAGCAAGAGCCATTGCCCTGTCATTCCCAGCCTAGGGCTGCTCACTGAAGCCAGGGAGACCCTGTATTACTCTCCCAACTAAGCAGTGTGCAAGGAGATTAGGGCCGTAAGTGACCTCACTTGACACCAAATGAGATGGGAAAAACAAAACTATTGTCCAACTAAAATTTCCATGAATGAGAAAAAGTAAATACCAGATAGAAACATAACAAAAGTTAGCACACCAGAATTGTGGTTTTATATGCCCATAGTCATCTGTGTTTGCTTACCCACAAATTCTAAGAGTAGTTGTTTAGTATACATTACAAAGTTATTCTGAGCAATAAATAAAAAAAATGCAGTTGAAAAATCTCTGTATCTCTGTAATCTAGGAAGACTATGTGATACAAATATTTTCTATTTATGTTATCATTCATATGAATATCTATTACTCTACCTACAAAACTTTCTGTTTTCATTTGACTGACCTGCTTCTAATGAAGTAGTCCCTCGTAAATATGAAATTTTAATCATCCAAAGAATATAAAGGATGTAAACCATCTTTACATATGAGTTCCCCCATGAGAAATGCCATATGTAAGTAAGATATATTGGCTAATGTTGACAAATCAAGAAGCAGAAGTTGACGTATATTAAGGTTGTGAAGTGCTTATTGTATAGACTCTTTCCCTGGGAAGATATGAACAAATGAAGCATGAAAACTCAAGAAAAACATTTAAAACCATATTTTGTTTAACCCCCCCCACACACACACACATAGACATCTCAAATAAATGACCAAATAGTGCATCTCAAGGTTTTCATTGGGGGTAGGAGCCAAATATTTAAAAAAGTTAACAAAAGTAATAAGAAAAAAGGCAGTGTTTAATGGAGATCAAGAAAATAAGATATTTTCTAACTCCATCCATTTTCCTCCAAATTCAAGATGTCATTTTTTTCTGCTATATAGTACTCCATTGTGTAAATGTATCACATTTTCTTTATCCATTCTTCAGTTGAGGGGCATTTAGGTTGTTTCCAAATTCTGGCTATGACAAACAATGCTGCTATGAACATAGTTAAGCACATGTCTTTATGGCATGATTGAGCATCCTTTGGATAAATACTTAAAAGTGGTATTACTGGGTCTTGAGGAAGGTTGTTTCCTAATTTTATGAGAAATCACACACCAACATCCAAAGGGGCTGTACCAACTTGCATTTCAGCAATGGTGGAGGGTTCCCTTTACCCTACAACCTATCCAGCATAAGTTGTCATCAGTGTTTTTGATCTTGGCCATTCTTATAGGTATAAGATGGAATCTCAGAGTTGTTTTGATTTGCATTTCTCTGATGACTAAAGATATTGAGCATTTCCTTAAATTTCTTTCAGCTGTTTCTGATTCCTCTGTTTAGAGTTCTCTGTTTAGGGCTGTACTCCATTTTTTAATTGGATTATTTGCTCTTTTGATGACCAAGTTCTTGAGTTCTTTGTATATTTTGGAGATCAGACCTCTGTCTGATGTGGGGTTAGTGAAGATCTTTCCCCATTCTGTAGGCTGTCATTTTGTCTTGTTGACCATGTCCTTTGCTTTACAAAAGCTTTTCAGTTTCGGGGGGGGGGAGGCTTTATTAATTGTTTCTCTCAGTGTCTTTGATACTAGGTTTATATTTAGGAAGTGGTCTCCTGTGCCAATGTGTTCAAGTGTACTTCCCACTTTCTCTTCTATGAGGTTCAGTGTGGATGGCTTTATGTTGAGGTCTTTGATCCATTTGGACTTGAATTTTGTTCATGGTGATAGATATGGGTCTATTTTCATTCTTCTACATGTTAATATCCAGTTGAACCAGCACCATTTGTTAAATATGCTTTCTTTTTTCCATTTGATATATTTTGCTTCTTTGTCAAAAATCAGGTGTTCAAAGATGTGTGGATTAATATTCAGGTCTTTGATTTGGTTCTATTCGTCCTTCTGTCTGTTTTTATGCCAATACCAGGCTGTATTTAGTACTGTAGCTCTATAGTAGAGTTTGAAGTCAGGGATTGTGATGCCTCCAGAGATCTTTTATTGTACAGTATTGTTTTGGCTTTTCTGGATTTTTTGCTTTTCCATATAAAGTTGAGTATCATTATTTCAAGGTCTGTGAAGAATTTTACTGGGATTTTGATGGGCATTGCGTTGAATATGTAGATTGCTTTTGGCAAGATTGCCATTTTTACAATGTTAATTTTTTCTAGCCAAGAGCATGGGAGATCTTTCCACTTTCTGGCATCTTCTTCAATTTCTTTCTTCAAAGATTTAAAGTTCTTGTCATACAAGTCTTCCACTTGTTTGGTTAGAGTTACTCCAAGATATTTTATGCTATTTTTGGTTATTGTAAAGGGTGATGTTTCTCTGATTTTTTTCTCAGAAAAAAAGAAAAGATAATATATAGCAACAAACAAAAAGTGGGCTCATTAAATAGATAAACAAAATTAATAAACCTCTAACCAAAATAAAAAATAAACCCAAATGCCCTTTATAATATGCATTATAAATTGTTAACCTCTTCAATACAGAACATTTGCATGTTCTATGTGAAGGTTTGAATTAAAATGACCCCCATAGGCTCATATGTTTGAATACTTGGTAATGGTAAAAGATACAAAATAATCCCACACTAGTTCAGAATTATGTATTAAAAATGGGTTATTTATTTAGGGGAAACTCATAGGTCACTGTCCTAGATCACAGTTCTCTGCATGAATGGGGAACAGGAACAGAGTCTAGTAGCCAGAAGTGAGAGCTGGACTCAAGAGAGCAGTGCACGCTTTACAGCTGCATTTATAGTATAAGAGAGCACACCCAAGTGGGCTGGTATCTTAAAGGCTATTGGCTGAAGGGGCTGAAGGGGCTGAAGGAGCTCCCACAGCAACTTGGTCCCTAGTTGGTGTAGCTGTTTGGAATTAGGAGGTGTGACCTTCTTGGAGGAGTTGTGTCACTGGAGGCAGGTTTGCATTTACAGTTAGTTATATCTGCTTCATGGTTGTTGTTTCAAGATTGCTAACTCTCTGCTACTGTTCCAGTACCATGGCTGTATGCCTGGTGCCATGTTCCCCACCATGATGGTCATGGACTTTAACCCTCAGAACCATGAACTCCAAATTAAGTACTTTCTTTTGTAAATTATTTTGGTCATGGTGTTTTGTTACAGCAATTAGACAAGTAACTAAGACAGTTACCTTGGATAAGTTACATAACCTCTCAGTGCTTTAGTGGCAGTTACTTTCAGGGATAAAGGATGGTAGCAGCATGTACCTCATTAGGTTAGATAGGCCTAGCTTGTTACACTCAACACATCATCAAACATTAGCTTCTATTATTATTTCCATCAGCAAATATCAGTAATAAGAGGTAAGCATTATGGAACAACTCACAACACATATAGAGAATAAACAGAATAAGTGAAATTCTAATGGCCAGTAACTATGAATAAAATCTGCTTAACTTATAATAAATGAAAAATTAAATAAACACTAGTGTATCTTTTAAAAAAAAACTAGCAAGTCTTCAAATCTTAAGAACTCAATATGACATAGTCATACCCATAGAGATGGCATCTGAGAAACAAGAATCCTCCCTTGTTACTGACAAAAGAGAAAAGTGATAAACATTTACAAAGATAAGCTAGCAATATTTAGTGAGAATCATTAGACCTTGAGTCATCTGATCAGGAACTATGCTTCTAGAAGTTTATCCTAAAAATTAGTTGAGGCCATGAAGTTGTGTACAGTGGTTGCCAGATGGTTCACCAAATTTTGTGCATTGATGTCACCCATCCCACACACTTAAAATTAACAGAGAAGAAAATATATTGATGTGAAAATATGCATAATACATTTTAAGGCAAACAAAGCACCCAAATTTATAATACTCATCTCTAATAAGTAGTAATAGTTATACTTAGTAAATAGTAGGATAATTAAGTATATAGTAAGATCTAGATTGTCTATAGAATTCCAACCAATTACAAAGCAATTTCAAAGTCAACCGTAGCTATAAAATGAGAATTTGTCTTAAAAAATAAATCAAAACAAACACCACCAACTATATGTGGATAAAGATATACTTATGTATTATTTATGTTCTAATTTGCTTTCTATTGCTATCATAAAGACCATGACCAAAGCAACTAGGGAAGGGAAGGATTTGTTTGGCTTACACTTCATCACTGAGTGAAGTCAGGGTAGGAACTCAAAAAGGTTCAGAACTTGGAGGCAAGAATTGAAGCAGGGACTGTGGAGGCAGATAATACTCCCACAGACTTGCCACAGATAGGCCAATCTGGTGGAGGTATTTTCTCAACTGAAATTCTCTCTTCTCTGATGAACTTACCTTGAGTCAAGCTGACAAAAAGAACCCTAACTAGACAAATTATGTATATTATAACAGTTACATTATCTACAATTTATGTTATCTCTTTATTTTAGATTGAATTATGAAGATAGAGTTAAGTATACTTGTTTCTATTTCTGTGTAAATTACTTACATATCATATATAACATATATGCTATTTCCACACAAATATAATTCATATGCTTAAAGTAGTAAGTACAGCAGTGTGTTGGAACATATTCTTTGAAAATTGTTCCACACTATATAAATGTCTCCAAGTTTTCTTAGAGATAAACTAAGGGCCTCCGTAACGAACAGGCTCTTAAAGGGTAATAAATACACACTAAGTGCCTTTATTCCCTTTATTCCTTGTAAAGCAAATACTGATAAGGATGTCTAGTGCAGCTCATTAAAAGAGAGAGACACAGAGCAGCGATTTTCCCATCCTCAATGAGGGGGCCGTGCTGCTTGGAAGTTTTTGCTAGAAAATGTCACAGAAAGTGGAATGCCGGTGAATGCTTGGCACTTAACCACAAGTGATGTTTTGAAAGACCACAGTCCTTAAGGCCTGTGCTTCTTGAGGAGAGTTCAACATGAAAACTAATGGGATGCTGTGAGATTCAGCCATGGAATGAAAGGAACCTTGAGCTATTAATCGGCCATTCACTGAAATGTGTTCAGCACCTGTAGAAGCTATGTACAGATTGCCTGAATACAGTCATCTATCCCTGCCCTCAGCGAGCTGGGCAAACAATAACTATGACAGGATCTAATATGTATAAGAAAACATTTCTCTAAAAGTCAATTCGGAATTGCTGTAAAGTTTGGACATATATAAATAGGTCCCTAAGGAAATCCCATACATTCTCTTCGAATATCATTTCTATAAAGAATGCAAACTCCTTATTGGCAACTTAGACTTTTCTCTGTCCCCCACGACACAAACTAATTGTTTGGCAGTTCCTCCAATAATTACTGAGTGAATCAAATAGGGCCTTTTCAGGTGCAGACGCAGGCATTTATTAATTCTCTCATTAACAGCCTTTCCCGAAGACGTATGTTTAATGGTCTTTATTGTGCTTCTTTCAACTGTTTGGAAAGCCCTGTTAGCTGCTCTCATTAGCTCCGTGTCTCCCGTTGGCTCCTACTGGGAAACATGAACATGAGGAGAAGGAATACCTTGCTGGGGACGGTGAGAGGAAACTGCCACCGCAACCCAGATACATTTCTCATGAACCTGCTTACCTTAGAAATAAGTCCCTTCTGTCTGGACACATCTTTCTGAAGGTGATTCAGAAATTAATTCTGGCTTGGAAACTGATAATCAACCTGATTTGCATTTGTTTTGATGGCTGTCTAGTTATATATTCGTGTATTACATAATTAAAGGAAAAATAATGTACGGCTCACTTTGCCTAAGGACACTATCCAGGCCATCAATTCTATGCTAATGTCGTTCCTCAGACACTAGGTGGTGTCACATGGCAGGAGTGGAAAAGTCTCCCTGGGCTCTTTAAACAGGGTGACTGTCCTGAGCTGACAGCGGCTCTGAGTCAGACAGTCCCAGTGGGGACTGCACACCTGTCCAGCACACCTGTCCTTTGGTTTTGCTCACCCCTGATCTCTGGTTCCTGTTTCCTGACCATGACTTTGAGGTAGGTCACCTTTATCCTAGCTCTTCAAGCCTCTTCAGATCACTAGGCTCTGACCTTGGCTTTCTCCTATGACTCTGCTCCATCTCTTGACTCTCAGATTAGATCTAATATTTGTTTGCTGTTTCTTCAGAAATCAGTACCATGATGTAGAACTTGGCTTGCACATTCCATACCATGAATGACAAAAATAGTCTACTGAATGTAACTAAATACATACTGTGTATCCATATTGATAGTTCTGTATCCCAACCCTATTGCACTTTAGTTCAATGGTCTATAAGTCAGATGTAAGAGACACAGACACAATTAAAACTGATGTAAGCAAAGGAATTCACTGGTCTAGGTATCAGCGTAGTGCTGACTGGCACGTACTGGGCTCAAGGATCCAGTATGACTGTCTCTTCCCTCACATCATCCTGATTGTCTGAGGGCAAGCCTCTGTATGAGGGCAAGCCTCCTCTGTGTTTGCTCATACACGTAGTTGGCTTACTCTGTTAAACAGGAGAGGATATTTCTAGGCATATGCAATTTTGAGCTCAAAACAACAGTTCATTTTCTCAGTAGTTTGCATATCAATCACAAAATCTCCAATTGGCTCTGCCTATATTAGGTGATCTCCTGTAGAGCAATCACACAGTACTTCAAGGGAATTAGGACATGGTTATTGGTCAGATCTGAATCTTGTCCTACCCTGAGACTGCAGTCTTGCGGTTTATTTGTAAGAAGAAATGAACTGGAGGAAAAGTCTAGTAGACTTTCCAAAACTGTAGCTGCCGTAGTCATCAAGACATGGTATGTCAAAGCAGAAAGACCCCTGTGCAATTATAAGCTTGAAAATATGTTCTATCTCAGAAAGCAAAGTTCTTTTCTACATGTGTAACTGAAGGATAGAAAAATAAATTCTCTATGTTACAGACAGTAAAAAACATGACAGCAAGAATGGGAAAGGCCCACTCTGTGGGGGTGCTTGCTCTCGTGGATGTTCAGAGGCTCTGGCACTGGGGTCCCATTTCCCATCTTTTGATAATGCAGCTTTGATGAAAATAAATTGAATACGGTCTGGGTTTTCAGAGTTCTAATTCAGCCACATCTGCTCTTCCACCGACCTGAAGAGGTGGTGAAGAGCTTGTCATTGAATTAGAATCCAAAAGATCAAAAGCCTTGGCCCAGGCAGTGTAAAATCGGGAATGTAATTCTATATCAACAGAAAGGTGAAGAAGACCATTAAAAGTGTTCCCTCCCACACTCCCCTCTCTCCATTAAAATAGCTAAAATACTTTTCATAGGCAGGACCATAGAAATCCCACAGGACAAACAGAACAATTCTTCCTGAAAATGAGCTCATACCCAAAAAGGAACAGGCCACTAAAAGACACAGCTCCCCACCTGAGGTAAAACCAGGTATCAAGCAGAGGAGAGAAAGAGTGGCAAACACCCCGAAGGCAGAGTCTAAGGAAGATTATAAAATGGGCATATTAAAACTGACAGAAGAGGCCAGTAGAACAGTAGGAATGGTTAGGAAGGAAGAGTTCAATGCAAAATTGAAGCTTGGAGCTTGGCCAAGAAACATGCAAATATCGATATTAAAAAATCAATAGATGACATAGATGTCATGTTATAAACCAACTGGCTAGTGGAAGATGAAGTTGACAACTGATCCAGAATGAATCAGCTCGGTATTAGAAACTAGGACAGGTTGGTTACGAGATGTGAATGATAGCATAGAAAGAAATCCAGAAGACATCAGGAAGAATTTCAAAAGGAGAAATGAAAGGGAATGATGTCAGGTAGTCTTTGAAGAGATAGTGGATCACAATTTCCTAGAGCTAAATAGACACATTGAGAGCTTATTTAGAGGTCCTAGCAGGGAAGCACAGCTATTCACTTACCCTTGACCCGTCCTCCTCAATTTGGGGAAGGTCGTCCTCTTCAACCAAGCATGCACAGCTTTGAGAGGGATGCACGTGGAGGGAGGAAGAGCACACCTGCCTACCCAGCCAGAACAGCCAAATTCAACCGTGGCAATCAATGGGGTGACAGATGTTGCAGCACTTGAAAGGCAGAGGCAAGCAGATCTCTGTGAGTTCGCGGCCAGCCAGATCTACAAGAGCTCGTTCCAAGGACAGGCTCCAAAGCTACAGTGAAACCATATCTCGAAGAAAAGAAAAGAAGAAAGTAATAAGATGCAAATTGAAATATCACATAGTAAGTTACAGCTTGATAAGTGGAAACTAATCGATTGTGAATACATTTTAATTTTTAGTTGTTTATACTCTCTGTGTGTGCAAGCGTGTGCGCGCACATTGCACGTGCATGCATTTGACCAGATAGTGATTCATTAATTAGGAAGCATCAAACTCTAAGTGAAATAATGGGACATAAGTAGAAAATGTAAAAGGCCTTTAAGGAAGTGCTAAGAAGAGTGGGGAGAAATAATGACTGAAGTGCAGTGAGATCAAAGATCGGTAAAAACAAAATGCAAATCTTAAGAGAACCAGAGAAGTAAGATCGGGTTCTTAGTATGAAGGTCACTCACAGCTACAAATTGCCCGAGAATAGTGTCCTCATTAGCAGTAAACACATTCCAAGAAGAGAGGAGTGTCCGAGGTCTGGTGGGAAATAACTAATAGCCCAGGAACCAAATTCTACAAGAAGGTCATTTAAAACTAAAAATGAAATATACTTTCAAATATAGTTTACTATCCATTTATCATCAGTTATACATCTTTCAAAGGATGTAATTAAGTAGAAATAAGAAGCTAACTCAGTAAGAAATAAAAAGCAGAGGACATTAAACTCAGGTATTGGCAGAAATACTCATATATAGAATGAGAAATGACTGTGGCAGGTATAATGAAGATGAATGGAGAAGGGAGAATCAGGTAGACAGTGATTCCACATTCCACTACGATATTCAAAGACAATGGGTAGGAGATTGCTGCGGGAGGAGAGAGAATGTGGACACAGGAGAGATGCAGTGAAGATCTTATTGTGGCACTCCAGATTTCATTCACCCAAACATTTCTCAAAATGGTGCAAGAGGGTCTGCGAGCAGGCCATACTTCTCTACACTGTGCAGAGTTGCCAAAATCAATGGAAGCCTATGATGAAATCGAAAGTACTCTCATCATTTTGGACTGTGCATGGTACCTATGTTAGGAAGCTGGGTCTGTCTTCTGCCACACCTTGTTACTAGGTAATAGGAACTTCACATTCATTTTAGCCCACAGTTTAAAAACGTGTCCTCTTGCTTAGAGGCCCCACACTGTGCCCTAGTCTAAACCCAGAAAAACCAGTCATAAGAGAATAAGATGTGCTAAGCTATCTGTACTTGAGGTAGCCGTAGGACCAGGACTTTTGTAATTAACAAGAGAAATTACTGAACCATGGATGAGAATACCCATGCTGGTGTGGTGGGTTCATTTTCTTCCTGGAATCAGGCTACTCGGGATCCTTAATCAGTATCCACTTTATTAATTCACCACAGGAAATTACCATCATCGGGATTTCAAGAACCCTGAAGATCTTGTGGTCTTTCTTGCCTCTTTATTCAAACAGCCCTTCTAGCACCAGTTTGCATACAAGAGCAAATACTATCCAGAGGTGTGTGTAGTACACACAGGGACAGGTAGAGGTTGACTGTTAGTTATCTTTATCTTCATCCTTTATACAAAAGGATGGGACCAGACATTTTGGGTTCTTGGCAACCTCCACTGTTGTCTGGGTTTCTGTCCTGCCTGGTTTCTGTCCTCCCACCAGGTCCCAGAGCCATTTAGCCACAAAGAAATCACACAGAGGTCTGTATTTATGATAAACTGATTGGCCCATTAGCTCAGGCTTCTTTCTTATTAACTCTTTTAACTTATATTAACCCATTATTCTTATCTGTGTTAGACACATGGCTCAGTACCTTTTTCAGCAGGACAATCACATCTTCCTTCTTCTGTGGTTGGGACAGGACTGGGGAGGAATGGGCTTCCTCCTTCCCAGAATTCTCATTGAACTGCCTCTACTTCCTATCTTGTTGTCCCACCTATAATCTGCCTGGCTACTACTGGCCAATCAGCATTTATTTAAAACATAATTGAAGAATATAGACAATTGTCCTGTACCATACCACTTAAATACATATTCAGGATCATTCAAAACTACTCAAAGTTTGACAAGATAAACAGAAACAGCCCTTTTCCCTCTGCACAAAGCTGTGATGGTGATCTGCAGTCTTCAATTCTGCAATTCTTCTTCATCCCTCCATGGCTAACCTGTAGGTGGAATTTTCCTGTCCTGTCAGCAGCCCCCAAATAAATATCCAAAGGCTTAATATTACTTATAAATCTTCAGTAGACCACTCAGGCTTGTTACTAGCTAACTCTTACGCTTAAATTAACCCATATTTCTTATCTATGCTTCACCACGTGGCTAATGGTTTGTTACCTCATTTTCTATATGTCCTGCTAGCTCGGCAGCTGGCTGGCATCTCTCTGACTCCACCCTTACTCATCCCACCATTCTCAGTTTGGTTTTCCTGTCTAACTGTATCCTCTTCAGCTATTGGCCAGTTAATTTGTTTATAAAAACCAATTATAGTGACATATATTCGCAGTGTACAGAAGGTTTATTCCACAGCTCTAACCAATCCTTCCTTGGTGCACCGACCTTTTGCCATGATGTAAATCCATTGTTTGTCTCTGTCTTTCAGTGTCTGGTTGGGAGAATTGATAGCATTTTCTGGTTTCTGCCTCTGCCATGACCAGTGACATTCACTGATAGGATGGTACCTAGTGGCAGTGGTAGTTCATACTGGGTAGCCAGCTGTAGAAGACAAGAATAAACATGACTTTGACCTCATATCAGGCAAAGTTCCCAAAGACTGAAGAACTTTGGCAATGTGATAGAAAACACTGAATGCTGATTTTTTTTTTTGGTGGGATATCAGAGACTTAGAGTCTAGGAACTCAGCCTCTTGTACTAGAGTAGAAGGAACAGCCTAATAAAAAGGCAAAACTCTACAGTTTCAGGAGCTCTGGATTAAGAATTTTTCATCAGAAGGCGTGGTTGGTTTATATTTTTATCAAACATAAGTTCTATATCTCATTCTGCACAATCAGGAGAATAGCTTTTATTTAAAGTACTCTGTTCTGAATTCTTTCCTATAATTTTTTAAAGAAACAAGGGGCAAAATCAATATTCAGTCATAAATTTGTCCTACTTTAAAATTGCTCTTGGCCTAGAGAATATAATCTGTTCACATTACATGGGTTTCAGAATGCATTTACATAGTAGGCTTGTTATAAGTCTGACGTGGGTTCTCCTTCCTGGGGCATGTGGTGCTCAGTAAATCTGATTAAACTTTGGGAAAGAGCAGCTGTTCTGCAATAGTGAATGAACTCGGGACCCATTTTTCAGAGCCTGGCTGCAAGGCCTGGCATCCTCACCAGCCATTGGATGATAAATGAACTGTCCCTGAATGCCCAGCACCCATGCTAATAACTTTAAAATATCAGTTGTTTATGAGAATCAAAAAAAAAAAGTTGGGAGCTCTGATCAATTTCTCCATCCCAGGGGTCCACAGGCACATCTTTTTTTTTTTTTTCCATTGCTGAAATGGCAGGCAGTGTTGAAAAGCCAGGGAAGAAATCCATTCACCATTTTCATGTTCTCATGGGTTAACAACATCAGGCCTCTCATATCAAACTATAGTAGAGTGGGTGTCCAGTAAATTCTCATGGGAAATGAGACATGAAATCCAGATCAGTCTCTACTGCAGTTTCCTGTCATATCAGAATTATAATGCAGTTTCATCTGGTATTTACAGAGGTGTGGCATTCAGACCAGATATATGAACATTATAGTCTAGGCCAGAGGGCTTCTTTTCCAAATGACAGTTAAACAGTCAGACGTGACCAAGTGCCATGAGCTGGAGTGTCATATTTGAGAGTATTGGTGTAAATCTTTGCCTTAACGTGTGCGGATTTTTTCTGTTCATCTTTCTCTGTTACTACCTTGTGTGTTTGTTTATGCAGAGATTTGAACATATATTTTGATATGAAAGGTAACCCTTGAGATTATCAGACATTGCCTATTCTCCAGTCTTTCCTTGCCATGATCATAAAAATGTCATAGAAGAAACTATGTGTATTACTTTTTAATAATTCTGATAAAATTTTTGGTACAAAATCGTTGATCTTAAAATATCCCTCAGATGTAGATGGGGTGGATTTTGCTTCTCATTGGAATCTGTCAGTTTTCTCATTTCATCCAAGTGGGAGCCTTAATATACTCAAAAAAGAATCTATTTGGGAAAGAGACTGAACTGAAGCTGTAAATTATATAAACAGATCAGATAAACTTTATAGGGAGCAAAAGTAGAAAATCAGACTTCAAGTAGGTAAACCTAGTCTCTGGGATGAGAGGGTCCAAAAGGCCGGGATAGTCATTACACAGGGAAGGATTGAAATTATAAAAAGGGAACTTATAGAAATGTTGAATATAAACATCAAAATAAACTGTTTAGTATATATGACTTGAATTAGTAAATATAAAATACTCAAAGAACCAAATATTAGTGAATTCAGAAATCTAGCTCTGCAGAACAACAGAGCCATCAAGGATAATAATTATCTTCCTCAAACTAGCCTTCACAGGTCTAAAATAATTAGAAGTCTTAAATAATAAATGTATAAATATCTAAAAAAAATCTTACTTTTGGCAATGGGCAAAACAGTCTGAAAAATCAGGGTTATAGTTTGAATATGACCCCTAAATTTTATACACTGGAAATTTAATCCACAATACAGCAATGCAGAGAGATGGGACCTTTAAGGAGCGATGAGGTCGAGTCTCTGCTCTTGTGACTGTATTAATGCCATTGTCACAGGAGTGAGTAAGGCTATTTCTCTCTCATACACACCCTCCTTTGCCCTCTGCAATGGATGATACAGCGTAAGATCCCTCTTAGGTATGGGGCCCGTGATCCTAGATCCCATCTTCAGAACTGCAAGAAACATAGATATGTTTTCCTTTGACTTACTTATCTTCTGATACTCTGCTACAGCAGCACAAAATGAACTAAGATGGGCAATAATATAATGAATGAACTTCAGAGCCAGTTTCGAGGTTAAGGGTATTCACTGCTCTTTCAGAAGAGCAGGGTAAGGTTCCTAGAATCCAAATCAGGTACTCACAACGCCCTGTAACTCCATCTCTGAGGCATTCAGATACCTCTCTGGCCTCCTTGGGCACTTGCACACCCTAGCACACATACACAGACATGCATGCGTACACACGTTATTCCTGTGAAATAGGGCAATAAGTGGATCAAAATGGTTAAAGAGCCCCTGGGTCCTAGGCCAGTTTGTGTGTGTGTGTGTGTGTGTGTGTGTGTGTGTTTGTTTGTTTGTTTTTGGAATTACAAATAACATGAGAGATGCAGAGATGTTGTCTTTTGAGTTTCAGAAAAGACACATGGGACATTCAGGAAAGAAATCTAGGTTATGTGCAGAGGCAGAAAGAATGAGGCTGACCTTTGACCTAACCAGTGACATCCAATTTAGAAGATGGAAATACAGCACGCTTTCCCTTCTAAGGGAAAGAGTGTGTTCCCCCCCAGCATAAAGGCTTTATCACCGTGAGAGTTTTAATAGATATGGTAAGGCAGTGGGCTGTTCTTCTCTGAGAAAAAGTTAAAGACCTAATTCACACCATTTCTAAAATAAATTACAAGAATTACAGAAATGAACGCTTAGAAAAAACACAAACAGCTAGGAAGTGTTTTAAGTGATTTTTTTTAAAAATATTAATGTCTTCTGATTCAAAACCTGGAAACAGCTGGCAAGATGGCTCTGTTGATGAAGTGCCCACTGTGTAAGCATGAGGACCTAAGTTCAGCTTCCCAGCACCCACATAAAAATCCAAGTATACAGGGCACATGCCTGTGACCTCAGTGTGTAGTAAATGGAGCGGCGGGCTGCATCCCGCCACCCGACTGGCTTACATCCAGGCCAATCACGGAGATCTGTATTAATTAAATTGCTGCCTGGCCCATTATCTCCAGCCCCTTATTGGCTAACTCACATATTGATCTAATCCATTTCTAATAGTCTCAATTGAACCATGAGGTCGTGGCTTACCAGGAAAGATTCAGCATGTCTGACCTGGCAGCTTCATGGCGGTGGCTCTCTCCGACTCTGCTTTCTTCCTCCCAGAATTCTGTTCTGTCTACTCCACCCACCTAAGGACTGGCCTATCAAAAGGCCAAGGCAGCTTCTTTATTTAACCAATGAAAGTAACACATAGACAGAAGACGCTCCTACACCATCAGTGCTTAGAGTCGGGGCAAGGAGCAGAGATAGGAGGATCAGTGGGGCATGCTGACCCACTTGTCACACTATTTGGTGAACTCCTGGCACAGTGAAGAGACCCGGTCTCAAAACACATAATTTGCAAAGTGATAGAACAAGATTCCCTCTCACTTCCACGTGCATACACAAGCATACACATACATGAACATCCATACAGCACACATGTACACAAATATTTTAAAAATCCATAGAAACAATAAAGAAAAATTTAGGCACTCTACCTGAACTTAAATTTTAAAAAATAAATAACTTGAATAGAAAATGAGAGATGGATTGCAAGAAAGTATCTGTAATATCTTTGATAATATTAATATCTTAAACACACAATGGATATCTACTAATCATACTAATAATATGATACCATTTTCATAAAATTATGAGTGATGGATGCATGAGCTTCTGTTTATTATATACAGATATGGATATATTTCTTTGCATACACATAGCCAGTGTTGCAAAGTTGGAGGACAACTGGACTCATGTACTTCCTGGCAGTATTGGCATAAGTTTTAAATATGTCCAACAAAGCAAGTTCTAGAAGCCTACCTCAAAAAGTGTTTGCTTATATCAACAAAGATATCTATACATTGTGGCAGTCTGCCAACAATAAAAAATGTAAACAGCCAAAATGTCTGTTGATAAAGAAGAGATTAAATATATCATGCTATATGCAAGCTATGAAAATTTCTAGGGTTTGCAATAACTGTATTATACAGAAAAATCTCTAAAATATTTCAAGTTATAAAATTTCTGAAAAATGTACATTACAAATAACATTTATACAGAAGACTGAATAGGCTTAATAAATGCAAATGAATGCAATAGGATGACTGTAGGCACTGTGCTCTTTACACTTCTACATTGCCTTAATCTTTAATGCAGATTCTCATATTACTGTTATACTTTGATAATAAAAGTGATTTAAATAACAAATATATTTTAATATGAATAAAGGTATCTCCCCTACTTACCTAATAGAATTTAAAGCTGTATCCTTATCACTTATAATTGGAATGATAGTCGGCTCACTTTTGTTGGCAGGTTTTCATTTACTAATGAATCAACGGATGAGTGAATGAGTGATTGATTGATTGATTGATAGATAGATAGATAGATAGATAGATAGATAGATAGATAGATAGATAGATACTTAATGGGGATCTCATGGCAGACACTGGTAAGAGGTGTGTGGAAGTATATGTGTCTATGTGATGAAGAGTTGTTTATAAATGTTGAGAGTAAAACTTCAGACTGAGACATGCGTCTCTGTTGCCAGAACCGTTGATTGAAAATTGCAATCTTTGGCCGGCCAACCAGTCCTCTGAATGATTAGCTTGGGAGTTTAATCAGTGGCTCTGAAAGAGAATAGCCCTAACCAGTCCTGTCAGAACCTATCACCAGATCAGAGCTGGATCCAGGTCAGTGAAACATTTCACATCAGCATCCCAGAACGCGAGAGCATCTGATCAAGGCAGCTCACTTTAAAGATGCATTACCCAATTTCCTAGCCACATAAAAATGTTGATGAGGCATTAGATGTATGTACCATGAACTTGTCTCAGAAAAATATGTTTATATCAACTCAGAATTTATTGCTGCCAATGGAAGAGCTAAGTGCTTTGCGGGCCAGTCAGCTAATATAGATGTGTGATGGCCCAGGATATCAGGCAGTAAGATGATATGGAGTCAGGGCTTAACGAAGATTGATGCCATCCAAAAATGTTTCAGCTTCCATTTGCATTTTAAACTGTGATGTTCAAACATAACCAGACATGGCCAGTTTGTATCCCCAGGATTAGCTGCTGCGCACTCTTGTTTTCAGTAGCCTTTTGTCATCACTGTCTCTCCCTTGAGCCTCTCTCATTTGGCTTCTACTGTCCTGTGCCTTGTGGCTTGTTTTAACAACAAAGAATTTTTTTCCAAGACATACACATACATTTTGTGTGTGTGTGTGCTTGTGTGTGTGAGAGAGAGACAGAGACAGAGAGAGAGAGAGAGAGAGAGAGAGAGAGAGAGAGAGAGAGAGAGAGAGATTGTGTCTCATATAGCCCAGGTGAGCTTTGACCTCACTAAGTTAAGGGAATCCTTGAACTCTTGTTTCTGCTTCTCCTGCCTCTATTTCCCAAATGTCTGACTCCCTAGTCTGAAAATGGTAATCATTCTGTAAAGTCAAACTCTTTTTTTGTTTGCTTGTTTGTTTGTTTTTTTTTTTTTTTTGGGTTTTTTTAATTGATTTTTATTGAGATCTACATTTTTTTTCTGCTCCCCTCCCTGCTTCTCCCCTCCCCTTAAACCCTCTCCCAAGGTCCCCATGCTCCCAATTTACTCAGGAGATCTTCTCTTTTTCTACTTCCCATGTAGATTAGATCTATGGTCTCTCTTAGGGTCCTCACTGTTGTTTAGGATACAGCCTTCCTGACTGGCAAGCATTCTCAAGGACTTTACAAATATGGCTTCATTTTCATCTCTGAGCCTCCAGAGAAAGTACTCTTTGGAATCATAGATTCCTTGTGGATTTAAGGTCAGCTCAGTCTGGTTGGGAGATGACTAAATTCCACTCTCATTAGATGACACCACTTACCTGGATTTGGTGATCTCAGCAGACAGCATGATGTCGCTGAGGAGTTTTAAGTTTTTTCTCTCATGGTAATTTTGCTGTTCCCTAGTCTTTTTAAGTCACTGAACTGGTATTTTGTGGAGGAGGCTTCCCAGTATTGAGTGACAGGGTATTTAAGAAAATTTTAAAGTTGTTGCCCAAATTTAAAATAAAGACAACATAAAAATCCAGATTTCTGGCTTCATTTTTTAAAAACTAGCAAATGCAGTAAGATTGGGAGAGAGTGTGTAGATTTTGCCTAACAATAGTTACCTGGTGTTAAAAAGCTCTCATCTTTCCCCTTAGCTCAAGCACAGGGCCTAATGTTGTACCCAGAGTTTCATCTGCCTAAGACAGTTGAGTTGGTCCAGTGACAGAAATATGCTCTTATGCCAGTTGCAGAAGTACAAGAGTGACATTGGCCCAACATGACCCATCCAACTCTGGTGGCATCCAAGCACCTGACTTTAAGTTAAGCAGGAATTTCTTCTCTGATAGGAAAACACTTTAGATATTTAAAAAAAAGAAAGAAAGAAAAATGTTAAACTATCAAGAATTAACTGTTTTCTCTTCTACAAATCCCCATGTGCACTCTACGGTCTCCGGTCGCACTCGCTGTCCCTGCCGCTCTCCACTGAACAAGTTGGTTTCTGCTTTCAAAAGTGAATTAAAGTTTTTGAGCCAAATGCAGGGATTATTTTTAATCCCTATGAAATTGTGTGTGGATTTACACAAGATGCTTGGCCTCTCATCAGAAACTTGTGGATTAATACAGAGAATTTAGAGCTCGATGCAAGCAAAATTAAGTAATTGCATATTGATTTGTGTAGCAATAAGTTCCAATACTTCTAGTAGCTTAACAGTGAGTTCTGCTTGAAAACTTATTCTGTTTAATATTTTTATTAATGGTTGAACTCCTGGGAAATATGGCAAGTCTGTCAGGTGAGCAGTTGATATGGGCCTGAAAAGTAAATAAAATGTAGAATAAAACATCAAGATTCATAAAAGATCAGCAGGCTAGAGAAAGAGAGTACATGTGTATTAGAGGGCCCTTTGACATGAACAGTCCCTGAATTATTAATTATTGTATCATCACAATATTTTATATGACATTTAATCATTAATAGCCAGATTCTTTAAACACAATTTGCGTGGTTTAGAAAGTACCAAGTATATCGAATTTCTTAATGTTTGAAGGGGGAATTTTTTTAATGTGCTATAAATCATAATTCTACTTTTGATAAACTCAACCTGGGACCTTATCAATTTTCCCCTTAAGCTATACCATTAGTAAGTCGGTGTTAATTTAAAAAACCAGGCAGAAAGAATCTACCTTAGCTTCTATTATAAAAAGAACTATGGGGCTGGTGAGGTGGATCTGTGCTTACAGAATGGCCTGTGCAATCCATCAAGCCTGGCAATGAGTTCAGACCATGGAACCCACATGGTGGAAGAAGAGAACCAATTCCTACAATGTCCTGTGACTACCACATACGCTCCTGTGGCTGCCACATACACTCTGTGGCATGTTCACACAATCTACACGCACACGATCACTATATAAATGTAGGACAAAGGAACTGTTTGGCACTTTTCTCTACGAGAGTCACTTCTCTGGGCCAGAGAGATTGCTCAGTGGTTATGGTCTCATAATGCTCTTGCAGAGGACCTGAGTTTAGTTCCCGGCACCCATATCCAAGTCACCTCATGCCTCTGGGACCCAAGGCCACTTGCACTCACATGCATATACCCCCCCCCCATGGACACATCACACATCTATAATTAAAAATAAAATAAATGTGTTTCTAAAACATTTGGCAAACTAACATGTTCAGGGCATAAGTGGTGTGTGATGTGTTTGTAACTTCCTGAAGTTCTCAGGAGAGAGCCACATGACAAAACCGGAGAATACCACCTTGTCATCCATGGTCACACCCAGAGCACCTCTGCTGTCCTTGGGACACAGCAGACCAGACAGGTGTTCGGTCCTTCTGTTGTTTCTCTGGGTTCTACTTTTCCCATCACATAAGTTGATTACCTTGAGGGCTTATATCAATGTGTCTAAAATCCCTAGGAAGGTAATTTACTGATCAGTGACCCAAAGATGAGTATTGGAAAGAATAACAAAAGGTTGTCCTTTTTTTCCTTTTGTCCCTCCACCCCTTGACCAACTTGAGAAGAAATGGCGGCTGAAATTCAACCAAACCCCACACCTCTTTTTTTTTTTCTCATTAAGTCACATATTAGCATCTAAGGATATGAAATGGTGTGTTTGGATGGTCTTTCATTATCTTCCCGATAGTGATTTTACAGCTTCTCCATCTCAGCATCTTCAGTTGGTCCTTCAGACATACAGCTAGGTACAGAGAGACGTTCTCCGTGGCTCCAATCCTCAGCTTTTCCCCCTCCCCTGGAGCACTGGCTTTTGTTAGCTGGTGCTTCTTTAGTCCGTGTGTGCTGAGTGAGGGGTTTGGAGAGCAGATGCACTGTCACTATAATTAATTGTTTCACACTAATTGATCAGCGACTGGAGTGGACAGACCAGTGATTTCTTCAGTGTTCTCCCCTCATGCTGTGACTCAGTGCAGTCAGTTACATTTAAAGACTATCTCCTCCTTTCCTTTGATGCTGTCATTAAAGCTGTAGCCTCTGTACATGCAGAGGAACGCAGGAAGAGGGCCTTGAATTTACCCCGAGCCTTAAAGTAATTAAACAAGAAGAATGAAGGGGTTTTTTTTTTCTGTTGATGATTTCTGTGTCTGGTTTATTTATTTATTTTGGCAAAAGAAAAGAACATAACTGAGTTACATGTAAAGAAATTATTTACAAGATTGGAATTTTGTGCACGTACACAGGCATAGGCAAATGTCACACATATAAAACTGGCTCTGTATTTTATCAATCATTTTTGTTGGTTTCCATTGCATATAGATTTTTCTACAAGTAATCCCTTCAAACTAAATGTATTTACAGGGAACTTAGACAAGTGAGAATGGATTTCATATCATAGCATAGAAACTAACAATAAAAAGAAGCAGCGAGATCTGGGGGCCAGTTTGGGTACCAGCTGCCACTGAGTTCTGAGAGTCTGGCTCTCTTACCTGACAAAGCATCCTACAGGATGACCTCTTCTGACTTCACCAGTGACAAGTCCTTTGCCACTTGTAACCACGACTGAATGGAGGGCGGTGTGTCTGTGCTAACAACAATGGATCTACCCATGGAAAAGTGCAAATATTGCTGATCCTCATGCTCAGGGTGGGGCAGTGGCTCACGCATGTCTGTGCTGCTGTTCTCTCTTTCGTCCTGATTAGTGACATCAAGCAGGAACCTGTCCCTCCGTTCATTACAACACGATGTGTTGTGTGTACTAGGATGGAGAACTCCTGGCCACTGTTCTCTAAAGGAAGTACAGCAAGCTCCAAGACTTCCCCATCCCCCTACAGCTTTCTGAATATAGCAGTGACTTGCTGAACTCATTCCTCCTGGTGTGGGATAATTATTCTCCCATTTTTGTTTTTCCATTTTCAAAGCATAGTTACAAGCTCTGTAACAGTCCTCTGGGCTGTCACTGAAGCCTTCCTGGGAATTGTGCTGGGCACCCTACCTCTTGCTGTGCTTATAGCCTTGCCTTTGGCCTCTCTACTGCTAGGTTCTAGTCAGCCATGTTACTCCATTGGCCTATCAGAGCACATCCCCATTGGTGTTTATTATTGTCTATTTACTGTATGTTCTGAGAGTAATCTATATCAGCCATCTCTATCTCCCTAAATTATTATGCTTTTTATACTTCATACTCCTACTTAGATGAGAAACCTTGCACTGAGGAAGGCTTGTTCAAATCCTTGCCTAGAAACTGGAAGGTCTTTGCTATAATTAAGTGTAATAAATAGAATAAATATCAAAAGAAAACAAAGAGTTCCCACGTGAGGAGATAAACTGCCTACAGATGAACACAAGAACCACAGTGTAACTGGAGGTTTCTCTCCCACTCATCAGTTCCTGAATAACCAAGGTTTAATATTAATTGCAAACTGTTTGACCAGTTAGCTCAGGCTTATTATTAACTAGCTCTTACAACTTAAATTAACCCATTTCTGTTATTCTTTCTTTTACCATGAAGCTTGAAACTTGTTACCTCACATCTTGGTTCTCCCTGACTCTGCCTTCTTTTTTCCTTTATCTTTACTTGGGTTTCCCACCTGGCTCTTTTTACCTGGCTATTGCCTGAATCAGCTTCTTTATTTGCCAGTTCAATAATAAAAACATATTCACAGCATACAGAAGGGCATCCCACATCACCACAGCATGACTCCGAGACAGGAGCCATCAGGGATAGGGAATTCCTTGGTTAAGGCTAATATTAAGCTGGTATCAGTGTCAGTGAGAAGATGATGGGCCAAAGCCACCAGGGATGATACTTAGCCTAGGCTACTTCCTATCAGTCCTAGACAACTAACATGGTCTATCTAATGTCAAAAAAAAAAAAAAAAACCCACTTTTGTGGAACTTTGGAGAAAGATTAATGAGATTAGCTTTTTGTTAACTATAAGATATCAGATATTGATTCCCTTGGCCTCTTACATTGGGATATCAGAACCAGCTGAGATACTAAAAAAGATAAGGCCATATTTAGAAGTGGTTTTAAAACTCAGTCTATTCCAAAATTTCCAGACATGTGTGCATCTCTCTGTTGTCAGCTGGAAAGAAGTGGAGATTAAGGGGGACTAGTTTATCCTCTTATACAAAGCTATTGTCCTGGTAAAATGAAGATTTATGTGCCTTCCCTTGGGAGTGACACAGCCCAACACCCTGAGATGAATTTTTATCTAGGGCATGGCGAGACTTTTCGCATGCACACTGAACTGAAGGAGAAAGCCTCTGTAAAAATGGGGGTGCTTAGCTGTTGTGCTTGGAAAATGTACGTGCATTATGCATAAATTGTAAATTTCCGCAAAATTTGGAAAACCTATTTTCATCAGAGAAGTATAATGGTTGTAGTTTGTGTCGAGTAAGCACCCTTTCTAAATAATAATTATTCTATGTAAATGCATTTCTTTTCTCTCTCCTATATACAAAATTGCACTATTCATTATAAGTTTTCTCCCAAACTGAGCACTGTTTGTTACCTTGCTCCAGAAGTTATGTGATCTTGTGGAGTCAGTATGTCCCAGGGTTCCCTTTTAACCTCTTTGTCTCCCACCTTGTCTTAGTTACTCCTTGTGGGCATCCTCCAACTCCAGTCTCCATTGTTAATGAAGTACAGGGCTTGGAAAATTGCCTTTTCAGTGCCCATGCATGAGTTAGGTGATTGCTGATGAGTTGTTGGGGGGGATCTTTGTGTTCTGGGAGATTCTTTCCATTGCCATAATGAAGTTCATTGAGAGACCACTCCATCTCCCATGCTGGCAGCATGACTTCCATCCTCTGGTGTGATGCCCCTTTTCTCCTCTCCTTGGAGAAATGAGCTAAACCTTCTGTGTCTTTCATTCTCCACTGGACTGAAACCTATAGGAGATTCTATCTACTTGCTTTTTTCTCTTTTCAAATAAATAGCTGTTTTGAGATTATCTCTATATTCGCAAGTGAACATGGTATTTCAATTTTGAGAGGGAGCTGAGCCTTCCCGCTGTGGGGAATGTACTAGAAGGCTCAGAGGGTCTTCCTAGCAGCTAAGAAATGACTTGGCTGCACTGCACATAGGGAGTCTAAGAAGAATGCAAGGTATTCTGTATCAGGGCCAGGCTGGCCCCACATGGCCCCTCTCCTACCTACCATCAGGACCCGGTGTGGTTTGGGAGGCAAATGTGAAAGTTCAGCCCAATATTCAATCCCTGTAGAGTGTGGTGGTTATCTGTATCTACCAGAATTTTAAAACATGGAGTCTACATTGGACCCCAAGGCTCCTGACAAGTTCTTTCTCCGTTCAGAGTTTTAGAGGTCCCCCCCCCCACCCATTACCAAAGGCTATGACCGCTGATCTAAGGAAGTCTCTTCAAAGGGCTTCAATGCTTTATCTCTACTTCCACATCCCTGATGTGTAAATAAGTCAGTAAGGTATGTTAAGCATAGTCATACTAATCTCAGGACTCTGTTGAGGGTGTTCTAGTGAGGGTTGGGAAATGGTGTAGGAGGACCTTCTTTCTATGTGTTGCTTGTATTGGTTAATGAATAAAGAAACTGCCTTGGCCTAATAAGGCAGAACTTAGGCTGAGCTGGAGAGACACCACAGATCTACCAGAGACAAACACTGGGAATTTTACCTGGTAAGTCACTGCCACGTGGTGATATATACATTAATAGAAATGGGTTAAATTAAGATGTAAGAATTATCCATTAAGAAACTAGAGCTAAGGGGCCGAGCAGTGATTTAATTAGTACAGTTTCTGTATGGTTATTTTGGGGCTAAGCTAGCCGGGTAGCCAGGACAAACAAGCAGCCCCTCCTTGCAACAAGGAAATGCTAAGTGTCTATGCCCTTCCTCCCACCATCCCATTATTCCAAGATCTACTTGAATCTCAGTCCCTGCTTTTTGCTCAGCCTTCTACAAATGTTTCAGGAATCATCTTGTGACCTTCCATATGACTTCATTTAAAGGCCTTTGCCAATTCATTTTGGATTTCTTAAGAAGAAGTCTTAACTGCCTCACACCCTTCATTCTCTGTTCCCTTGTGTGTGTTCTTTATGCGAGTCTCAGAGTCCCGTTCAACAAAAGCCACTCTTGTTGGTCAGTGCCCTGCTTCAAACCCTATAGTGCCTCTGGAAACCTTAGGAGTAAGACTTGGCTCCTCAGCTAGGTGCCCTGACCCCTCACTGAACTACCTCTGCTTTAACTCTGGCCCTTTGAGCCAGGTTGGGTAAGATGGACTTCAGAGAGACTCAGATTGTCTACATTTAATATATATATACATATATATATATATATATATATATGTGTGTGTGTGTGTGTGTGTGTGTGTGTCTGATGTTTCTGAATTCTGTCTAGTTACTGCCATGCAGAAAATAGAGCCAAAACTGATAGATCTGAATTTTCAAGAAAAATAGGGATCTCCTTTTTTTTAAAATGTGATGTTAAACCCTGATGTTAAAATGTTGAAAATACTTTGTTATCTCTTTCACAAACAAATAAAAGGAGAATGAACAGGCCTAATGAAGGCAGATGATCAGAGGAGCCTGGAGCTTCTGAACAGCCTGCCCTCCGTCTCTATGCTCTACTCCAGGGTCAAGCAAGCGTTTTGTTGAAACTGGCTACATGGGCCATGCTGCTGCTGTGAATCTTTTTCTCTGTGCTGGTGGTATAAAATTAGGGATGCCCACTGGGTGAATGAATTAGCAGGGATGTGCTCCAGTAGAAGGAGGCTATTTATGAACAATGGAGCAACAGGCCTACTCCTGTTGACTGGGTTCCCTCTGCTGATTTCTGCCTGATCATACTAAGGGATCTCAGGCTTATAAGAAGACTATTCACAGTGGCAGAAATGCTTTTTTACATAAAATTTCTCAGTCATTCGACTGACTCTTTTCTGGTCTAGAACCCAAAATTCCTATCTTAGAAGCTTTGCCAGACCTTTATGAAGTCTGTCTGTTAGATGGCTCCTCCTGTGTTACCCTGAGGGTTCTGTCCCCACTGTTCTATCTACTGTGGACTTTTCTGTCTCTGACCATCTCTTTGGCAGGCCCTTGACTAAAATCAAATTAACTAAGCAAAAAGAGGTGATGAACATCATCTAATTTAATATCAACCTCAAGATTTTTTACTTTGTATGTAGAAAGATGGGGCGAGAGGCTTTGTGTCACCCAGGCTGGCCTTAAACTCACGCTGTGTGTAGCTCAGGCTAGCCTCAACTTACAGCAATCCTCTCTGCTTTCAGAATACCAAGATTACAGATAGGGCCTACTATACCCAGCTCGAATATTTTAATGGACACTTAATAATTGCATACATTTAGATAATTATAACTTTTCATAATTATACCTCTTACTGTGTAATAAACACGCTGTGCTGATGATGTATACATTGTATGCTGACCAAATCATGGTAATTAGCATATCTGTCACATCAAACAATTATCTTTTTTTTTTTTTCTGGTGAAATGCTCAGGATCCACTCTTTTACACAATCCACTAACTGTCGTTATTACCAAACTGTGCAATAAACATCAAATTGATTCCTCAGATCCACCGTAACATTATCAAACCCTTTCTCCTCCGTCTCCCCCATCTTCCGTGGTCTCTGGTTAGTCACTATTCCACTTTCCATTTCTTCCTGTTGTCTCACGCAGGTTCCACAAGGAAGGAGCTCATGCCCCCTCTGGCTTTCTGTGTCTACTCAGTCTAGTCATGTTACCATAAATGACAAGATTTTATCTGTTTTAGAAGCAAAAAATACTCCAGTGTATGCAGCTCCATCTTTCCTTTATCTCTTCACCTACTGATATTTGATTGGATCCTCATCCTGGCTACTGTGAGGAATACCGCAGTGTGCAGAAATTTGGAACCCTCTGCACACACCCCAGTGTGGGACTACTGGCTCCTGTGATCATTCTGGTTTTAATTTTTGGACTATTCTCCATACTTCTCCCCATGATGGTTTTACTAGCTGGCATTCTCACCAAAGCTTTGCTTTGCTCTCTGTTTCACCTACACTTGCTATCTTTTGTTATCAGCTGACCTAGTAGCAAGATTGTATCTTATAGTCATTATGTTTGCATTTCTGATGACTGGTGTTCCCGAAGCGGTTTTCACAGACAGGTTGGCCATTTGTATTATAACTTCTTTTTAGGACCGTCCTGTGTAGCTAGGCCTTTTGTCTATTTTCAAACTGGATTACCTAAGGTTTTGTTGCTAAGTGTTCGAGTTCCTAACATATTCTGCTTGCCGACCCCCAGTGACATGAGTAGTTTGCAAACCTTTTCTCTCATTTTTCAGGTTGTCTCTTCACTGCTTTGATTGGCCCCATTGCTGTGAAGCTGTGTGGCAGAGTTTGACATAATCCCACTTGTCTAGTTCAGCTTTAGTCTACTGTGCATTGGGAATCTTCACTGCAAGGACTTTATCCATCTCTATGTCTTGAAGTGTCTCCACTATGTTTTCTTTTAATAGTCTGTATTTCTTTTTGCTATCCATAGCCATAGGATCTTCTAGAAGGTGTCACTGAACATCCTAGGGATATCTTAGGAGGTTTTCAAACTGTCCTAAATCAAGAGTTGGGAAGAACGAGGTCTGTAATAAGCTTTGCCAATGGCTAACACTTGGCTCGGTCAACTCTGGAAGCTTCTGGGGTGCGACTGTTGCATCTCTGGTAAGTGAGCCTGTGTCCTCTTCAGTGCTAGGCGCACATTCTATAATTCAGCTACTCGACTCTACATTTGTTAACTCATCTGGTTTTATGGTCTTTAAAGGTCTCTTCCATTCCCATAATTCTCTGAGAAATGGCATTCTGTACCAACCACAGAGAGAATCTTTCTGATGCCAACATCAAACATTGCCAAGGGTAGAGAGAATTTTAGCGGCATCGCTCATTGTCTCCAGAGTCTTGGTTTCAGAGGCTTATGTAGAATTGTTTTGGTTTTGGTGGATATTTTAAAAAATGTTTCTTCACTATGAATGTAGCTCAAAGGCAGGGAACTTGCCTAGCTATACAAAGTTTTGTGTTCAATCTTCCTAGTACTGAAAGATGGTTTTTATTTCTCCTCCTTAAATTTTAGTTCTAGTTTTTTGTATATTTGGTAGCATTCAAACTCTTTATTTGCTCTTTATGGGGTTTACACTATGGTAACTAAGCTTCTCTAAACGTTTTAAAAGTATGCAGACGATAGAAGTGGGTGAAAATAGATTACTGTATTGAAAAGAGTTCAGATTCCCAATTGGTTGGATGAAGATGAACTTCTCCTCTGTCTCTATCACTGTCAGTGTGCAGCCTGAGAAAAAGCACTGAATCTCCCAGATACCTGCTTCCCTCCTGAATAAAATGGGCCCACACAGTTGCTGTAAGCCAGTATGGTAAATTATTTAAAACATCCAACTAACACATGATAAAAACTCAACAAATGACCAAGCAGTGATGGCACAACCTTTAATCCCAGAATTCAGGAGGAAAGGCAGGCAGATTTCTATTAATTCAAGGCCAACATGGTCTGTGGAGTGAGTTCAGGGACAACTAGAGCTACACAAAGAATCCTGTCTTGAAGATAGATAGGTAGACAGACAGACAGACAGATAGATCAACAAATGGTCCTACAACATTTGCTACTGTTACTACTACTACTACTATCATTATTATCATCATCATCATCGTTATTATTGCATTTGGATTATTGTGTCATGGGATGGACCTAGTCAATCAGCATGGAGTGGATACTTTCTCCATTTCTTACTAACTGGCATCAAAGATGAGTCTTGAAATTAGAGACATTCCAACAGCTTGCTCTGCAGTGTTCTCCCAGAATAGATAGCTGGAGCATGCCAGTGGTCTATACCGGATCCAGCCAGGGACAAAAATACAGATCAGGAAGACTGATGCTAAGAACCATTCTCAGAGGTTGGGATGCTCTGACTCCCTTTCTCATACCTGTATGCAGTCTTAGTAAGTGATCAAGACTTTCACTTGAAAGTGTGTTCATCTGTTTTTGTAAGGCTAAGTCTTATTTTAAGAGTCAAAAGAGCTCTTTCCTCTTGCGGCCATCGCTGGATCGCAGCCGCCAAAATGAAGTTCAATCCGTTTGTGACTTCTGACTGGAGCAAGAACCGCAAACGGCATTTCTATGCACCTTCTCACATTCGGAGGAAGATCATGTCTTCCCCCCTTTCCAAAGAGCTGAGACAGAAGTACAATGTTCGCTCGATGCCCATTCGAAAGGATGACGAAGTTCAGGTTGTCCGGGGACACTACAAAGGCCAGCAGATTGGCAAAGTGGTCCAAGTGTACAGGAAGAAATACGTCATTTACATTGAACGGGTGCAGCGAGAAAAGGCTAATGGCACAACTGTCCACGTGGGCATCCACCCCAGCAAGGTGGTGATCACCAGACTAAAGCTGGACAAAGACCGAAAGAAGATCCTGGAAAGGAAAGCCAAGTCTCGACAAGTAGGAAAGGAGAAGGGCAAATACAAGAAAGAAATGATTGAGAAGATGCAGGAGTAGGGGCGTCTCATACAGTTTCCATTAAAGACTGCTTGAGTAACAAAAAAAAAAAAAGAGTCAAAAGAGCTGCATCTGAGCCAATGATAATGTGGTAGCCACAAGATTCTTGCATCCAATGGCAATGACTATCATCACTTGCAGTACAGCAGCCAACTGATATCCAGTGTACCAGAGACCAGAAGCTAACAGGCTTCTGGCTCTGCCAGGCATAGTGAGGGGGGCCTGGGTGACTTTGCTCTGTTGCTAACAGCAGCATCCAGCTGACATCAAAGAGTATTATGCCGTCTGTGTACACAAAAGGACAGGAGGGCAACAGTGTCCCTGTCACCAATGTTACTTTGCTAGAAGCATTACTATTAGATTTTATCAAGGGAATCTCTTATGTTTCCCCATCTAGACAATAGCAGCTCAGCTATCTGCCAACAACTTTACCTTGGCCTTCTGGCTTTGCAGCATCATGATTTTGGAGTCTTCCAGACAAGGAGCTCCTATGTCACAACAAGAGCTGGGGACACACCAGCCAAACTGGTCTTCAATTCGGAGGTACATTTGAGCTGCCCTCCTCCTGGAGCCTAGCCCCACTTCCTGCTGAGCCTGAAATGTCTGAAGGACCACTCGATTATCTCCCATGGTCATTTTAATACATGGACATAAGCTTCTTTAACCTTCTTTGGGCTTCCATTTTCTAAGCTCATGATTGTCTCTTGTAAATCAAAGCAAGGTAGTATCTGAGAGAATGCCAAGTGCCCCTCCTGACACACAAAAGATTTGCATTACTGTGGAATGTGAATTGAGAGTTCTACCATCCTTCTTGGCAGTGGATAATTTCTAATGTCCTACCCATGGTTTATAGCTTTCTTACACTAATAAAAAGAAAAGCCAAGGTCCTCCTGGATGCTTATTGAGTACCATGAGGACAAAGACGTGATCCAATTACAGCACACCCAGAGAGCAATTTCTTCTCCTTTATTAGGTACTCAGTAATATGTACTATATTGTCTCTTGGAGGACCATGAAGTCAAGTGCCTGGAGTACGAGGGGAGCCTTGCATTGTCTGTTTCCTCTGGAATGGGAGCTGTCTCTGAATAGGTGTTGTGGCTCATTAGAAGAAAGACACAGAAGTGATTGTGTTAGAAGACAGCACAGGACCTGACCCGTGGTCTGAAGATGATGCATAGTGAGGATGGGAGGGGAAAGAGATCAGTAATGGACCCAGTATTCAAATAAAGAGGAGCCACTAGCCTTAACCCTCATAAATGATCTCTTCATCACTTGCTTTGGTCAGAACTCTCAGAAGACAAAGAAAAGGGCCAAGGTTCAAAATAGTGACCAAGTGCTCCTATCAGGCGGAAAGCTAACTAAAAACACAGAAATAGTGTGCACAGCCTAGAGAAGACATGAAAACTTGAGAAGATGAGAAGTGTGCTGTGTCTTGGATAGGAACACTCAATATTCAAAATGCAAATTTGCCTGCATGGTTCTCAGGTAGTTTCTGTAGCTATAACAGAGTACTTGTCCTGGTAAGCCTTAGTTTTCAGCTCGACGCAGCTTAGATGTGTTGGAGAGGGAAAGCTTCAATTGAAAAACTGACTAGATCAGACTGAGGTAATGTCTATGTGGGATTGTCTTATAATTGACATAGGAGAGCCCAGCCCATTGGGAGCAGCACCAAATATAGGCAGGTTGTCCTGGGCTTTAAAGAAAGAATGAATGAAAGAACAAAAGGAAGGAAGGAAGGAAGGAAGGAAGGAAGGAAGGAAGGAAGGAAGGAAGGAAGGAAGGAAGAAAGGAAGAAAGGAAGGAAAGAAGGAAGGAAGGAAGTTGTCAACTGTGAGGATCTTCATACTGCATCATCCCATGATAGAAGATGGAAGGCCAAGAAAGAGCCAAATTCACTTTTATAACAAGTGTGCTCATGACTAGTTTCCCACTCTTGGGATAATACCATTAGTCCACCCATGAAGGCGGAGATTTCCTGACTAACTCTTCGTTAGGATTCACCTCTTAACACTGTTTTATTGGTGATCAAGTTTTCAATATGTGGATCTTGGGGTCCTGTTCAAAACACAGCTTCCTTAGATTAATTTTAAAATGTAATATAATCTGCATGAAAATAATAAAGCCATGGTTCCTAGAATTGTATTGCATTATTTAAACTTCATAAGGAAGAATAAATGAATTACATTGTCTAGAAATTCTAAAAATTAAGAATGAAATAATACAATTCCTATAATTATTGGAACGGGATACCAGTATAGAAAATAAACCACTGTGGTCAAATGAACATCATGGAACATGCAGAAACGAGAGATTTATATCACTGGACATGTATGTACATGTGTTACAAGCATATAAGCAGTGCGAAAGTTATACCATGAAAGAGGAAAGATGTAAAATTGGGCATTTAGGTGGCCAATTATTTAAACAAAGAAAAGAAAGAACGTTAATTCTACCATCATACCTTGTATGTAAATAGGTTCCAGATAATTTGTTTTTTTTTTTTAATATTTTTGTATTTTGAGCACCTTCCTGCCTGCCAAAGTTTGTTCCCTCTGCCTTCCTCTCTATCTCTCCATAGACTCAAATTTGTGTTGACTAACTACCTTTGGGTATGGCACCTTCCCTGGAATGGGTATTCAGTATTCATACCATAAAAGAAAACTGCCTCTGACTTTCCCTGAAGATGACAAATGACAAAATCTTCTCAGTTAGTGATGGACTCCGTGTCCACCTCCCCAGCGATGGTGAGAGTTGTCTGGCCTCAGCTTTCCATGGGGCTTGTGCATGCTGTCATATTTGCTACAAGTTCACCTGTGCATCTGACCTGTTGTGTCCTGAAAACATGGTTTCTTGAAGTTATCCACCACCTCTGGCTCTTGCAAACCTCCTGCCTTCTCTTTCACGACTGTCTCTGAACCTTGAAGAGGAGAATATTAACTCTATTTAAACTTCTTTTAAGTTTTAGAAAGCTTCTACAATAATATGTTTCTATGTGGTTTTCTCAAAAGGTTATTCATCCCTCCCCATATAGGTTTCTGATAATTTTTATATTAAAAATATAGCATACCTTAAATGCTGTGATAGTGAACAGTACTGGTAGAATACTTTTTGGTTCTAAGATTGGATTATAAAATTTGAAAATCACAGTATTTTGAAGACTCAGTGAGGGCCTTTTATATACTAAAATTAAAATTAACTTAAAAAAATAATTCTATAGGATTTTGCATTGAATTTTCTTTTCAGTGGGTTAACAACTATCGCTTCCAAAAACTTTAACCACTCGCTATTGATGTTTGGAATATCTTTTTCCAGATTTTTCTATTTTAAGTCCTTTTTATAAATATAGGGAATATATCTCTGCTCCCTTTGGGTGAGATATTAATCACAGGATCCTAACCACAGCACAGCAAACACAAAGAGAAGTGATTGATCACGCTAAAAGTAGCTTACATGAGAGCATATTTTGTATCTTTTCAATATTTCCTGGAGTCAAGGAATCAAACAGAGACAAGAAAGCAGGCAGTATGTTATCGGGATACTCTTGTAATTGTCACCGCTGGTTCCAAATTGTTTGTCACATATTTCAGGGCCTGCTGTGCTACTTTTCCTCTTTTTCTACATTAGAAAAAAAAATCCATATTGGCCCAATTTGGACTTCCTCGTGTGCTTCAAGTTTCTAAGGGACTTCTTTAAGTAAGTTGTGTTTAAAGTAATTCCTTTTGTTTATGTTTAATATTCAAATCATAATCACAGGAGTCTCTTCTATAAGCAACCTAGAACATTTCTGTGCCAGGCTTCATAGAACTCACCCTGGGGGTGTATGAATCCGCATCTTGGTGCAAATCAGCAGGGGGTTTCCTGTGCCTGTCACTTCAAATTGACAGACTAGTTGCTGGTGAGGTCTGAATAGGGGATCTACCAGATGGAGGCTTGCTAAATACACACAGTTCTGCTGAAGAGCCTTGCCTAGCCTCAGGAAGCAGTTACTACCTGTGCCTCCAGTTAAGTTCACACCATCATAGGGGCACCCTAACCCCCAGGTGCCTCTTGCAAATGTAGGAGCATGAGGTACCCCTGAAGAGCAATGGCTTTGCTCATTCACATAAGATACTCCCCATAAAGGAGAGGCTGAGAACAAAAGACTGCAGGGTTTGGGTCTACTGTGTGGAGGGCAGTCTACTGAAATAGCTGGACTTGTACAAATCATGTAGGTTCAGGGTTGGAGACATTGAAACAAGCAGAAAATGCAAAGTTGTTACTTCTGTTCTATCAGAATCCTTCTCCCTTGTCTCCCTTCCCCTCACCTCTCCTCCCCTCTTCTCCTCTCCTCTCTAGCACCAGCGGCAATGCTATTTAAGCTCAGGACTGGGGTCACTATAAGGTCCTGTAACCGAGTCCACTTTCCCTGTCTACATTTTATACACCAAACATCAAGTATTGAGGGCTGACCCATACTATCACTTCAAAGAGTCCAGTTGCTCTGTGCTGACTTAGGGATCATCTTCCACCAAGATCCACTCGGAATTAGCCCAGGCCACATGTTCTCACTCAAGTTCCAGGGCTCCACAGCGCTTCTAGTCCATCTCACAAACAGGGTTTAACAGATGACGTCTTTGGAGACCATCTGGCTATTAAAAAAATGACCCAGTGGTAGTTTTCCCCATAAACAAGTATTTCATTCTGGAGTTTTATTTTCTGGCCTCCTCTGCCTTGTTACTGATTTCTGCAGTGCCGCAGAAAGGTTATATAATAGCAATACTGTGTTCTCTTTTTTGAACATTCACCACTCTGGGTATACAGAGAACTAAATGATTAAATGTTCAAAAACCTACATTATTTGAAAAAAAAAAAGCAACTTAACATTTACTGGTTGAAGATTCTGATAATTATTGTGTGATTATTGAGATAGTTTAAAACCTTTTTAAAGGATTGACTAAGGGCAGCACCTCACTTCCAAAGAATGCTCCTTGGTGACAACATGATTCCACCTCTTGTACCAGTGACAGAAGAGCACAGAGCTAGCCAACAGCAGAAAGGGTGTACTTGACTAAGAATCAACTCAAGTTTTGCAAATTAAGGGAAAGTGTCAAAAAATTACAAAAAAAAAAAAAAAACAAAAAACAACCAAGGCAGTTTAGTATTTTTCTTCTGCGATTTCTACCACTAAGCCCAAACAGTGTATGTGCTGTGGAAGAAAACTCCCAGTTCTGACAAACAAAAGGAGCTGCATGAGACCCCCGGATGTGCGACCCACTCAGAGATCCACAGGCCACACCGTGTGTGGCCTTCCACTGTGTACTCACACGGTACACTGACCTGACACAGAGACCCTGACTTACCACAGTGTCAAAGCATGGGAAGCCAGCCATCCTTTGTCAGGTGTAGTTGGATTTTTATTGTGGAGATTTTTTTGTCCTTGTTGTTAAATTTTTACTTCTATAAACAGGTAAAACAATGATTAGTGGAAATAGAAATTGATGCATAAGGGGAGAAAAGTCTTGAAAGAGGAAATATTCTGGAAATGGAAAAAAAATCTCTAAAAGAACAGAGAATGAAAGGGGACCCAAACTGCCTGTTCGTGAAAACAGCTCATTGTTTTGCAATCCATCCTGAGTCGTTTTATTTATTACATTTTTTATAAGCTAGTTGTTCTCTGTGACTGAGTCATTTTATTGGGTGATATTGCATTTTGAGGGAAGCAAGTATCTAGGTAGGGATCAAAGAAAGGCTCTCTGTGTGTGAGGTATTCTTGCCTGTAACATGGTTTATACTTGTCTTATGTTCCTTAAGCTCCTGTGCCCACTCAGAGGTCAGTGTACCCTAGATAGAAATGTCTATCAGCTACTAATCATGAACATAGAGTCAGCCCTAGCCTGAACTCCTTTATCTTCTGATCTTTCCTCCAGCTTTACTGAAAATGTCCCCCTTTGCTGCGGTCACTGTCTTCACCTGGATGCTTACTACCGTGTACACTTGTTTCCCAGACTCCTCTCTTCCTCTGTTACCTGAATCTCTCCTGTAGCACTGTTCTCTTTCCTCCTTTCAGATATGCCTGACTCTCCCTTCTAAACCAGTCTTTCTCCATGTCCGCATCATCATCTTTTTAGCAATTGGTGTATTTTTCTGGTGCTGCCCTTTCTCAGCAACACTAACGCCCATGCTCGGCCACTAGAGACTCTCTAGTCTCTCTGCTAGCCACCCCGCCCCCTCCCTTCCATCTCATTATCTCAGACAAACCTGCTTCTTCATGTATTTTATCCAACTGTCTCTTCTACGAATTTGACCGTCTCTAAATCTTCAAATCCTCCTTGATGCCCTCCCTTTGCAATTTATTATTCTAACTCCTCACTGACTTCCCTCTTTACCTGGATTTCCACAGACTCTCTTGTATGTTGTCTACCAGAACTTTTTTTCCTGAGAGCAAGAGAACCTTGATTTTGTGCTGAGCTCCTTTTCTCTCCTATTGTTCCTGTTTTCCACGCCCCACCCCATTCCATCTATTTTATGCAACATTTTCAAGGAGAGCATTGTTTAGTAGCTTTCTAGAAGTGATTGTACATGTTTGGGTTTTTTATATCTACTTATTTATATATGTATGTACACCCAGCATGTGGGACAGAGGATTTGTGGGAATTGGTTCTCTCTTTCCACCATATGGATTCCAGAGGTCAACCTCAGGCCATTAGACTTGGCAGCAAGCATCGTTACTCACTGAGCCTTCTCACCCAGTTCATTATTTTTTAATCATTTCATTATTTTAGGTGGCTTAGGAGTTCTATTGCCATGAAAAGACACCATAACCACATCAGTTCTTATAAAGGAAAGACATTTAATTGGGGTGGCTTACATTTTCAGAGGTTTAGTTCATTATTATCATGGTATAGCATGATGGCATACAGACAGACATGGTTCTGGAGAAGGAGCTGACCACAGACAACAGGAAGTGGTCTGAGTGCTGCACTGAGTGAAGCCTGAGCAAAGGAGACCTTCAAGCCCAAAGTCCTCCCCCAAATTGACACACTTCCTCTAACAAGGCCACACCTACTCCAACAAAGCCACACCTCCTGGTAATGCCTCTCCCTGAGAGCTTATGGGGGCCAATTACATTCAAAGTACCACAATAAGTATGGTGGTTATTATACCTGCATGTATGTCTGTGTACAACATGTGTGTGCCTAGCTCCCATGGAGGCTACAAGAGGACATTAGATTCCCTGGGACTGGAGTTATAGGTGATTATGAGCCACCATATGGGAGCAGATAATCAAACCCAGGTCCTATGGAAGAGCAGCCAGAGTTCTTAACCCCTGAGCCCTCTATTATTACATCCCTCCAGCCCTATATTATTACAATTTTTTGCAGTATGGGGATTTGAACCCAGGCCTCTCAAAAAGGCTAGGCAAGTGCTCTGCCACTGAGCTGTGTTCACTACCCCTCCCCATTATTTTTAAATAGTACATGGTGAATGTGACTGTGTCTTCCACTTGTGAATGGAAGATCCTTTGACTACAGAGCTAGGTTAGAAATAAGGTCACCTTGAAATTGTCCAGGCAAATTTCCTTGTCATCAGAGAGTGAGTGCTACATGCTTTCCACCCCTTGTCTGGTTAGCAGTAAAGTTGGTCCCTGTCTCCTGTTTGAAGGACCCAGGGAACCTGGCATGAGTGGAGAGTTCTTCTCCACTCTCTGAGCTTTGTATTTGGTGGGAGCTTTAATATAGGAACTCTCATCGCCCAGCCCCAGGAGTTTTCCCACGCTAGTCTCTGCCAGTTTCATCTTTCTTCTTCGCCTTAATAGGATCCACTTAATAAGAACATTGTGCCCGCCAGTGCAACCTCTTTGTCTCATCTTTTCTACTTCTTTGTCCCATACATCTACCTAAACATCTATTTATCCACTGAAGTACTTTAGAGGCAACTTCCTCAACACAGACGTTCCAAGTTTGAAATTTTTGTGTTTAGTTCTGTGCTTCTGAGACCTCTTGCTGTTCTCTGAATGTTTCTATCTCTACTCTCCTATTCCCATTTCATGAATGCAGTATCTCCTCTTGTCTGCGAAAATATTAGCACAAAAAATGATGTTGGTGCCTTAAGTAGTGTTTGTTCAGGTTATCCGCCAGCCCCAGCTTTTTGTTCTGTTATCTGTTTTCCTTTTACTTCTCCAGAGAGCCGAGGCTTAATTAACATCCATATTTAAGATAGAGGTGTAAGAAACCTAAAATGGTGGAGGAAGGGAGGAAATTCTAAGAGAACATTGCTTGTAAGCTAATTGGAAAACCTTTGTTTTTGGGTCTGCCTCCAGACAGCATCTGTGAGCTATTCTGTCTGCCCAGACAGTTCCTCCGATTGGAGCTGTATGTTGAGGGATACCGTTCTTGGAACTCTGGAGTAAAGGACCTGAGGTTCTCAGTAGAGACTTTGACTTCACCCCAATTATTTAGTTCTGTACCCCACTTCTTCCCCCGGGTCTGTTTTAGTCTACAACCCATTAGTTCAGTTTCTCAAGAGAGTAAATCCTCCGAAGTGTTGGGGATGAGAACAGATGAGAGCTGGCTGCTCAGAGGAGGAGTCTGGATACTTTCGATGAAAACAGGATGCTGAAGTATATCAGGAAAAGGGAAGAAAATTCTCAAAGTTCCGAGGTTGCCTACAAGCGGTCCTCCCAGGTTGAACGTCGGAGAGTTCGGTCCTGTGAAGGTATAGCCCAGGGCTTACAAAAGAGTGGGGCCAAAAAAAAAAAAAAAAAAACCATCAAAACCAATTCATGCTGTAATTTAAAATATAATGAAAGTGGCTCTTCTTGTATATGGGGAGGGGAGTGGGATGAGTCATATGGAGATTTCTTTACAACATTGCTTATAATAATAAAGAATTGAAATAAGCAAAATGTCCATCTAAGCAGAACTGGTTCATTAAATGTATTAACTGTATATGAGTGAAGTCAGCCTAGAAACTCATTTGGGAAAGCACCCAATATATAAATTAGATTAAAAAGCAATTTACATATTATATATATGTATGTGTGTATGTATATATGCATCTTACTCTTAAAAAGACTACATAGTTGCTAATTATACCCAAACTATGTTATAATTAAATATAGAGAACCATGAGACTATTTCCAGTGCTTACGTCGGGAAGGACTCAGGACAGGAGAGTGGGGAAGGACTGCTTTATTTTTACTTCATGCCTTCTGCTCTCCTTGTGCAAATATATGTCACGTACAGATAAGCTTGTGAAAAAACTTACTAACAACTTCGCTATCTTGTTGTCCAAACGCCAGACTGGGTGAATAGTTTAGAAATGTGATTTCAAAAACGTGGCTTCTGGGCTGGCTTACAGAGAGTGGCCACGAGCTGGGACTTCTTTAAGCTGCCTTCACTCTGCCATTCCATCACCAAGGATACTCCTTCGCATTCTTTGGGGTTTCTCGTTTGTTTGTTTCTGTTCTGTTTTTTAATTGTTTGTTAAAGGTTTTGAGGTCTTGCTTCCCAGCATCTTTACTCAGCATGCTGGGATTTCCTGGTGTTCTGTTCTCTTGGGTAGTGCGCCATGGGCACAGCCAGTCTGTACACTGTACACTGTAATGGTAAAGAGGCTAGTTCATCAGTTCTGCCTTCTTCCCTGGCACAGGAAATGAATCAGATATGGGGTGGCCACTGAGCACCTCCCATGAGACACAGTGAACCTGTGACAGCGAACCCTCTAGAAGTTTCTTTTGTTCTAGAGAAAAGAAACTTCAAATACTTCATCAAATAATTTTGGTATCTGTCACCCATATGGGGCTTAAAAACACAAAAACAAACAAACAAAATAGCACACTCTTATTCCGTGTTCCCTCCTCCCATCTCCTAAAACCCTTCTTCCCTGTATTGTCCCATCCTAATCAGGGTGGGTGCTTCTCAACCAGCTTTTCCCTTGTGTGCCTATGTCTGTATCCTGTGTCTGTGAATAATCTATTCACATTTCTCCATCTCCAGTCTGAGGGAGGGGCATCACCATGCTCTTACGTGTTTCTGTCAGACGGCACTAGCCACAAGGAGCAGAAAATCGTTTCCAGGACAGCAAATCAACAACAGCTTTCATTTTTTTCATAGCACTTAGGAGGCAGAGGCAGGAGGATATCAGTGAGTTCAAAGCCAGCCTTGTCTACCAAGCGAGTTCCAGGACTGTTACACAGAGAAACCCTGCCTCAAAAAACAAAACAGAACAAAACCAAGTCTAATTAGGAACAGGTTCCAGTGGCGGTTTCCAAGTTCACAGACGTCATCAAAGGTCATGATGGTGTTGTCTATCACCCTGGTGTCTCCTATCTATAAACAGGGTACTGAGGCTCAGAAGTTTCCTTTCCAGGGAGGTGAAAGGCAGAGGGGTGAGCAGCAGCCTTTTCATTATTGTTGAGTTTTGCATTTCATTGGGGTAGGGAGAGATGCTAGGATGCTTGCTGAGAAGGTGCTTCTCTTGAAGTGAGAGAAGACAAGACAATACTCAATGCTTCATTTGAATTGCCTAAGGTAGAGGAATTCACCAGGATGAAAAGAGGCAACTGATGGCTTATGTAACTAATCAAGTCATCTTACAATTTGTTTTCCATCTACTATTATGTTTTCTAAACTTATCTGCATTTTTTATTCTAGATATAAGTTATGTCGCTTGCTATATAAAATTCTTCCAGGACATAGTTATCCATTTTCATTTATTTGGACCATTTTCCATATTTTGTCCCTGTTAAGCAACAGTGTTATGTGAGCATCCTTGTATATCTCTTTGCAGTTGTGTGGGAATTTTCATACACATATAAATCAAAATATAACCCATTAATTATGTTTAACGTATTTTTAACATATTAAAATATAACACAAAACATATTTCATGTGCAAACCCTTTAAATGCAGACATGTATGTTTTAGGTGTGAATGTGTCCCTTCTGCCTTTGTGCTTTCATACATGAAGGGCTGTTTCTGTTCTTGTTTTCTCCTCGGGCTTCTGTGAGATGGAGTGTTCCTCGGCTCTCACTTTTTGATCACTGTTGTTTGTACAGCTGTATGGGGGGGCGGGGGGGTTCATTCTGTTTCTTCCCATTAGTTTTTGTTAGCCTCATATTTTAGCATACATAATTAACAGAGTCCTGACATCAGCGTCTCTAGCGGTCTGGACATATGATGTTTTCGTTATTTCACGCGTCCACCCTCGTGTTTCTCTGTGTGCTCCTGGCTGTCCTCGAATTCACTCTCTAGACCAGGCTGGTGTCAAATTCACAGAGATCCTCCTGTCTCCCAAGTGCGGGGATTAAAGGTATGCGCCACCACTGCCTGGCTCAGGTAGGTTTTTAAGGTATAGGTATAATTTGCATGTAAACATATTTAGTAGTACAGGAGGGAGTTCGACTTTGTTTTGACTCTGTGGATGTTAGAACCACCTCTACAGACTATCTGTAAATTATACATTCTCAGGACTCCAGTTAACCCTTACTGATGTGAGGTCACCAAAAATAAGAGGCCTTAAGGATGGTTTCTGTACAGCTCCTTTAACATGCGCCAGAGATGGTATCTGCCAGCATAGACCAAAGTGGAAGTTACCGATGTCCAGTCCACTGACCCCGCCATCCAGATCCCATCAGCCCACAGACTGCATAGCCAGGGACACGTTTAATATTTAATGTGCCATTCCAACGTTTTAAAAGGGAGAAAATTACACTCCATGCATTTAAAATTTCAGTTTCTCATAAAAAACAAACAGAATAATCCTGAGAAATCACTGCTGGGCAGTGTGGGCTTGGGCAGGTGTGAACAGCTTCAGGCAGCTGATAATTCAGACAGCTTGACCTCTGCATAAGACATACAGCTTACAGGCACCCGAATTTGCAATTTCTACTCTAAAGATTAAAAAAAAATTGCAGCATCCCAGCATATAAATCACCATTAAGACCCCATTAAATATGTAAGAGGTTGATTAATTGAGCAAGTATATGAGATGCGTCGTCCACACAGAGCAAGACTGCTGTGACCTCTGAGGACCTGGGGCTCTGGGAAGGAAACATGCCACACTAATCAGCTGCAGTTCAAATGTACACAGTGGACCAATTGAATGGGGATGAGCAGAAAAAGGAATTCCTTCTTCCTGTCTCTTTCCATAGTCGCTGGCTCTCATTAGACCAGTGGTTCTCAACCTTCCTAAGGCCGCGACCCCTTCATACAGTTCCTCATGTTGCAGTGACCCCCAACCATGACATTATTTTTGTTGTTACTTCCTAACTGTAATTCTGTTGTGGTTGTGAATGGTGATATAAATATGTGTGTTTTCCAATGGCCTTAGGGGATGGCGGTCCACAGGTTAAGAACCACTGCTATAGAAAGCAGTTTAGCCTCTCATGCCCTCAGTGGACTTCAGTCTATGGGGCCTGCACTGGACATTCCCATGGAGACCCCTGGGTAACAAGTAAGGATAGGCAAGAACAGGCCATGTTTCTAACTCTGCTAGATTCCTTCTCTGCACCTCTGCAGGAACTCAGCTACATCACAACCGAGAGGAAGTGGTGTAGACCCTCATGTATGTCCTCATCATCTTTGGCACGCAACCTGTAAGTTTGGCCAGAATTAAGATGAGAACTGATCTTTTATTGTGTTCCAGTCTCTTCCACATAGAGTGCTCCCACCTATTTAGAGGCAGCTTTTAAAGGTGCAGCTTGCATACATCCACACCCACCCCACTGCACCCCTACCTTCTCGCCACGCCCTTGAGGAGTCTTCTTCCTCGGCCCCAATGCCTGGGGCTCCCGAGCAGGACTGAAGCTGGTGGTCACACTGCCCCAGAGGTCTTCTCTCTCCAGCGCTCCCACCTGCCTTCCCTAAGGTGCAAAGAATCTGCTTGCCATCTGTCTTTGGGGTTGCTTCTCCACACAGCTTCTCATCAAGAGGGCTTGAGTTTCTTAAGAGCAAGTCCTACTTGCTTTATCCTTCTGTGTCACTGTTTCCAGAGCCCAGCATTCTGCCTGGCTATAACACACAGTCAGCAATTTCATAGGACCAAAATTCCCCCTTTTCTATGCTGGAGAAGACCTGAAGGGATCAGGGGGTTCTTGTCCACATATCTCACATGTTGCTGGTCCAGAGGGTCAACAGTTTCTTGACAAGGATGTATACATTTCTTCCCCAGAGACAACAGCGCAAGACAACTTGCAAGAAGATGCATGCGAAAGAGTAAGAAGGTAGCAAAGATGATTCTCCAGTGCACATGCGTTCTTGTAGGGGTGAAAACCAGGGCCTTGTACATACTAGACATGCGCTCTACCACTGAGCTCTACCCCACCCTGGGATGACTTTTCAAAGGATGACACATTACTTCTGTATCCTTCCATGGCTGCACAGACCAACCCTGGTACCAAGAGAAAGGAGACTGAAATGGAGTGTGGTCCGCGAGGATCAGGAACCACTGAGGATCATCTTGACCACGAGCTACAACACTAACCCAAAAGACTCCCCTAAAACACTAACCTGTGCTTTCAAGTACTGGATGGAGACCATGCAGAAGTGACTTGTTTAAGTAGGTGTCACCATACGTGCTGTTGATCTGTGCACGCTGTATACAGTTCCATTCCTGGGAGACAAGGGCACATGGTCAGAGCGTGTGAGGTGCCAGGCTTGGTCACACATGTCTTTCCATCCTCGCATTGATATAAGCCAATACTTTCCTCCCCAGAGCCCATATCTGTGGCACTTATAAGAACTTGAGATTGCAGGTATTTTTGCTTACATGATATGGAATGGAAATCTTGTCTTTTAATTTTTTCTGCTCCTGGGTGGCCATTCTCATCCGCAAGTCTTGGAAATGCCTTTTGACAAGCTCAGTTTTCAGTAGGATTGTCTCCTTCCCCCTTTCGTTCAAGTAAAGCAATACCTAATAATAAGTAATGCTAAAGCTTAAAAAAAAAAAAGACTTTCTAGAGGATAAAAAAAATCGCTAAAATTAACCAAATCTGTTTAAAGGCAGGGAGTATTTTCAGCAACTGACCTGGCACAGCTGGCCTTTCTCAATGGGGAGAGCAGCCTCTTAAGAGGCCGACTTTAATATTTCACATTGAATTCTGACGGGACCTGACCTGGTGCCCTTTGGTGTGAGCCTCTGCTGTGGCTTTGGTCAGGAGCCTGCATGGTAAAGAGGCTCCTTGCCCCAGGCCAAGCTACCTAGTGCTGGTCCTATTATATAT